>NC_082730.1:19465170-19765170 GCF_030144855.1 Hypanus sabinus | reverse complement strand
CATTGTTTTCAATAACAAGTATTCCAAATACTTCAATTCTCTCTTGGGCCTTTATTGTTCTGCACATTAGGGACTTTTAAGAGATGCTTAGATAGGCACACAGATATGAGGGGAATGAAGGGATATGGACATTGTGTTAGCATAAGGGATAAGTTAAGTGGGCCATTCGATAACTAATTTATATGGTTCAACACAACATGGTGGGCCAAACTGCCTGTTCCTGTGCTGCAATATGTTCAAGGTAAAAAAAAGTAATTTGTCACAAAACTCAGCTGAATGAAATGTGTCAAATGGCTTAATTGAATTGCTTCATAAATCAAGTCAAGTCGCTTTTTATTGTCATTTCGACCATAAACTGCTGGTACAGTACACAGTAAAAACGAAACAACATTCTTCCAGGACCATGGTGTTACATGAAACAACACAAAACTACACTAAACTATGTGAGACAACTCAAGGCTACACTAGGCTATGTATAAACAACACAAAAACTACACTAGACTACAGACCTGCACCCGACTACATAAAGTACACAAAATAGTGCAGGGCAGTACAATAATTAATAAACAAGACAATAGGCACAGTAGAGGACAAATTTCAATATAATAATAAATGATGTAGATGTCAGACTAGACTCTAGGTATTAAGGAGTCTGGTGGCTTGAGGGAAGAAACTGTTGCACAGTCTGGCCGTGAGAGCCCGAATGCTTCAGTATCTTTTGCCAGATGGCAGGAGGGAGAACAGTTTGTATGAGGGGTGCGTGGGGTCTTTTTATTAATCCTGCTTTCTTACATATCATTAATACATTAAAGAATAAAATCTAATATGATCACCATCAAAAAACCATCTACATCTTTAAAATGCTATTTTATGCTGAAAATATTAAAGATACCAAAATGGATTTTTAAAAAATCAGAGGTCCTAGAGTCTCAGTTGCTATGTAAACACATTACAGTACAATAATCCCAGATACTCAACATCTGGAATTCAGAAATACACTGGGGATGTGTTTCTTCTTTTTGTCTATATATTTTATTACATTTGTTTTGTCAAAATACTTCACACCACTTTCTTCCAGAAACAGAAGATTAAGAGCAGTCAACATTTTCATGCCCAACCATCAATTATGACAAGGCACTCCAGGTTCATTCACCTATAGGAAAAGTCCTGACAGAGATGAAATGTAGCAGCTTTCAAGAAGCCCCAGTTTAGAATATTCGTCCTTTTTGATAATAGCCTTTACAACAAAATCAAGGTTCCTTGATCATCTCTCTTCAAATCAAGGTTCCTTGATCATACTCTTCCCAGGGCATCATGTCCTTGATCTTGTTACCTCCAGGAACCTGCACGTCTTTGTACAATAGGTCAAATTCTATGAAGAATATCATAAATTCCATGCCAAACTGTAAGCATATCCCCACATTAAGTGCCAGTAATTGTGGGATTCCTGAACACGCTTGCTTTAATGTTAGATAGCTCAATCTTATTAATGGCTCTTTGCTGGTGACTCTACAATAATACTCCAGCATTGCACTCCTCAAAGTTAAGGTCAGTTGAAGTTGGAATAATTCCACATCATTTACAGTGGGAAACTGTTTTGTACAGCATTTTATTCAGTATATATGCTGTTAGGGACTAATTGTTAGCGTGGTATGATCTTTTTTAAACTGTTCAGCTTAATTCAATATTTTCAAATGCTTTAGGATTTATCACTTTTTTCCAATAATTTCAACATATTTAAGTAGCTTTATAAAAAAAACTTCCAAAGCATTGAAAATATGCCTGTACATCAGAAATAGTTCAACTTTTGAAAGTTAGCTAATCTTACTAACAGTCATTTATCAGTTTTTTCTGCCATGAGTTTCACACACAGAACTTGTTCAAAACCCTCACATGAAGTTAATATACTGAAGACCCAACTGTATCACAGGGCCTTCAACATAAATATTTGGCTACCTTAGTCAAGTACTCACTGTGGAATGCACCTGCTATGAATTATAAATCCAAAGTCAGCAACAAACACCACTGGCTTGTCACTGACCTAAACCTCCAGGCAAGTTTCCAAAGCTCAAGCTGCAACAAACTGACAGCAAATAACTGCAACTTGGTCATATTTCCTTCATTCACGTTCCTTACTCGCTGAAAACCTCAGGCGATTTCTTTTTTCTTTCCACGTGCTTTCAAGTCACTTTCCCCTCACACGTTTATATATGGGGAGGGGCAAGAGTTAAATTAAACATGTCGTGCAAAAAAAAAGTAGTGAGGTAGTGTTCATGGGTTCAATGTCCATTCAGAAATCAGATGGCACAGGGGAAAAAGAAAACTGTTCCGATATCATTCGAGTCTGTGCCTTCAGGCTCCTGTAACTCCTTCCTAATGATGGGGATCCTTAATGATGGATGCCACTTTTTGTTCTTGCCTGAGATATTACCATACCAGAACTGAAATTGGTGTCAAGAGATGTGGTAATATTCTTCCTCAGAACAGGAAAGACGTTGCAAATAGCTTCAAAAAGTCATCCATAACCACTCAGGGTTAATCGATAGACTGAACAGAAAAAGGGAGTAGAAAACCAAGTTTCAATTTATAGAGGGCATTCCAGTATTTGAGGTAAATTGAAGTAATATTCACCTGCTTCCATAAGAAATTACACAATCCCAAAATAATCATTTAACAAAACCAGCTTTTCTCTCTTCTTTACAACCTTGACTGAGGATGATGACGACGACAGGTATGGCATTAAGGATCTGGCCCTTCATCTCAGCTGAGAAGAGTATAACAAGCTTTACTACTGTGATGCATACAGATTGATTCCACAAACTACCTCTCAATTTCTAAGACCAACCTTTATGGTTTTTCAAAATCCAAGACACTGACAATTGTCACTGTTGAGGTCAAGTTTTTCCACTTCTTTTTTTGAAAAGCTGATGACATTTTCTGCCCAGAAAGAGGATTTAACCATTCCTTATTTGGATGCCCAGATTCAACAGTGATTGGACATAAAGTGCATGCATATAATGGGAACATGCAACAGTAATTATAATCAGCTTACACTAACTCTGATAGTGGGAAGTGAGCCAGAAGGAAAAAATGCAAAATGAAAGACTGAGTAGAGGCAGCAAATGGATAACTCCGTGGATATAGCTTCAGAACAATTTAAGCCAAGGACATAGGTGTTTCTCTACCAATAACCTACCCAATAGTTTCAATTGGTTTCAGTAGAATACATAACTACTCAATTGCGATGCATCGAAACAATGTGGTGAAAATACATTTGCAAGTCTTTTGCTGCAAAAGAACACAATGAACAGGAAGTCAAAAAACCACTCAGCCTTGTTCTGCTATTCAATGAGATGAAATTTTATCAGCATAGAACTCAAAACTAATCTCTGAATTCACCACTTCTTGCTTTTCCCTTGTGCTTCAAAAAGGTTTCATTCACTGTCTTAGATATATTCAATGACTTGAATTGCTCTTTTGGGGAGGAGCTCTCTTGGAAAAAGCTTCCAAACAGTCATGACCCCAAGAGAAGGAATTTTTCAACACCCATCTTGCATGGGCAACCAATTGTTCCAATTAATCCTATTAGGTGAATGAAAACATCTCAAGCATTCATCCATGCCAAACTTATATGTTTCAATAAAATCACCTCTCATTCTTCTGTTGGAAGATTATTTTCGAACTGACATTCAAGAAGACCTTCAAAGCAGGAATTAGCCCTGTGCATCTGCTCTCCCATACTAGCATGCAAGTTCCTTAAACAGGAAGATCAAACCAAATCTGAATTCATCATTCCAGATGTCATTTCCAGCAAATTTGCTAACAAGACCCCACATTACTGGGGGCTTGACTTCCTAGAAAATAGTCCACATTTTGACTTTCTGTAATACAAATCTGCATCATCTGTATCAAAAAATCCAAGTTGCAAGAATATCATTTACTTACTTTTCCACCTCTTAAATCTCACAAGAGCAAATTTCTATTTAATACCCCTGAACTTTCGGTAGTGATTTGTGAATTTTGTAAGGTCAAATTTCTCTTACCCAAACTTCCATAATGAAGGAATCGCCTGTACAACATGCCAACATTAAAACTCTATTTCATTTGTAATAACAATCTACATATTAGCCTTCTGAATTGCTTGTAGAACCTGCATGCCAATCTTTTGTGTTTCATGCATCAAGCAGCAAAAAACCCATGTACTGTGACATTTTTTATTGTTATCCACTTACATAAATATTTAATTTTTCATTTTTGTTCCCATGTGGATATTGATCAAGATACAAAGAGCAAAGCAGATCTTGTGCTCGGACTGTAAAAACAGCTGGTTAATTCCTATCTGTTACACAGTGAGCAGCTCAGAGCACCCCATCTGCAGGAGGATTCACAGGCCTGACAAAAAAATACAACATGGGTAAATTTTCCATAATGATAGCTAGAGCCAATGAGTTAATTAAATATATAATTGGCTAAAGCAGTAGTATTACATTCCCTTACATCTATAGGGTAGAAAAATAACAAGTGGAATTGACTGGCTAGATGAAAATAAACTATTTCCATTAGTTGATAAATTTATGATTTGGGTATTGAAATTAAAAAGAACAAACAAGATTTTTGGAGTACAGTTCATAAATAGTTCAACAAAAAGCTCAGACTTGGAACGCACTCCCCAACAACAAACACCAATAAGTACTAAATTAATTTCTAAACCAAAACTCAGTGCTATATAAAAAAACTGAACAAGGCAAAGATGAGTAGATAGAACTTAGTCACATATCACTCTTGATTGCACTGAACAGCATACCAGATAAGGAGTTAGACAACTATAATTACAATTTTACTCAATCTTAAGTATTACCAAAATTCATGCCTTTAGACTGTACAATAACAGCACAATAAGGAGGGCAAGTTTAATTAAGCAGAGTCTCTAGGTCAATTTGCTTTTCTGAAAATATCTGCTACGGAGTATGTACACTTTTAGAGACAAGTTGTTAATATTCTAATCTGCTCATTACACTGTCCTAATGAAATTATATCGACCAGTAAAGCTAACTTATTTGTCTTTCTTCACAGGTGCTGCCTATGTAGTCTGTTTAATTTAAAAACTTCCACCATCTGATTACTTTTTGAAGTTTTGTTCATTTAAACTTTTCTTAAGAAAATAAAATACAGCTTACCTGAATGCTTTAGTACCTTCTCCTACCAGTAAGACTCATGAAACCCAAACTGTGTTCAATCATGCTGTTGGTACTGAGACAAAACACCTCTGCAGAACACAACTACAAGAACCGAGGGAAGACAACTAAAAGGACATTGAAGATAACTCTGTTCATCTCTTTTTGAGAGGAGATTTCAATCTCAGTTCAAGATTCAAAAACTTTATTGTCATTCTAACCGTACATCAGCTCTGCAGGGCAGAATGAGATAGCGTTTCCCAGGAGCAGTCCAATCATAACATAACAAACACAACACTAAATAATAAACATAACAATAGTAAAACACAACAGCCACATGTCAGTTAAAAACAAGTTGTAAGTGTCCAGTGCAAGTTAAAAGTGTCCAAAGCAGAGTCAGGTAGAGCAGCTACCTAGCAGTCTGACTGCCTGTGGGAGGAAGCTGTTTAGTAGCCTTGTGGTTTTAGTTTTGATGCTCCTGTAACGTTTACCTGATGGCAGAAGAACAAACAGTTCATGGAGAGAGTGTGAGGGGTCTTTATTGATGTACCGTGTCTTCTGGAGGCATCGATTCTGAAAGAGGTCTTGGATAGAAGGTAGGGAGACCCCAATAACCATCTCTGCTCCCCTAACCACCCTCTGCAAGGCTTTTTTGTCGGCAGCACTGCAGCTGGAGTACCAGGTTGTGATGCAAAAGGTCAGCACACTCTCAATCACGCCTCTGTAGAGCGTAGTTAATTTGTTAGTGGGGAGTGATGCTTGTTTAAGCTTCCTCAGAAAGTGCAATCTCTGCTGGGCTTGTTGCACAATCCCAGTGGTGTTCCTGGACCAGGTGAGATTGTCCGAGATCTGCACCCCAAAGAACTTGATGTTTTCCACCCTCTCCACTGTGGAGCCGCTGATGCTGAGGGGTGTGTGCTCAGGCTGAGACTGTCTGAAATCGACGATCATCTCCTTGGTTTTGGTGATATTAAACATCAAGTTGTTGTCACTGCACCAGCAGTGTTTGACATTGTTTCATTGTACATTGTTTCATCATTTTTGCTGATGAGCCCCACCACTGTGGTATCATCAGCAAATTTAATGATCAGGTTCTCCATGAATCTGGCTGCACAGTCATGTGTTAGCAGTATAAACAGCAATGGACTAAGCACACAGCCTTCTGGGGATCCAGTGCTCAGTGTGATGAAGTCAGAGATGATCCTGCCAACACGGACTGACTGTGGATATGCCAGGTAAGCTAACTATCAGGGACAAATCTCCTCAGTTTTTTTTTAAAAAGCACCATTAATTAAAATAAAATTAACTTTTACTATCATGTTTAATATACTCCAATATTTGAACTATAAGAGAGAGAAAACAAAACCCTCGCTCTGTTACAAGCAACATCACAAATCTCCCCCAGCCATTTCATAAATAACAGCTGTAGGATATAACAGACAATTACAAAATGATATAAATTGTGCTGGTGCATCCTTAAAATTTTACAACTGGTGAGAGATAAAAATGCCATCAAAATTAATATATTTAAAACCTCATTGCTTACATATCTCATCTTCCTAAAAGTAACAGATGACAGTACTTCCAAAGAACTTACAGTAAAAGGTTGTACAACATCAAGATCTACAATAACAAATTACCTTGTGGTCAACTGAGGGCAGTTTATGTGCAAACTATGCACTTCAGAGTCAAGAAAATAAATTTTAGGTATAGATTAGAATGTCCTGCAATAATTTTTACAAAATATCTCCACTACACCATAAAAATAATGCCCAGCATACTAATGTGGAATTGCATTCTTCCTGTCATGTGCAAACTTCTGCTGTACAAGATTGATTTTTTATTAAAAGACAAACAAGCATTTGTATTGCACCATTTAATATTCCACAGCCAATTAAGTGCTTTCTAAATGCAATCATTATATCTTTATATAGAAAAATGTGATGTAAAAGTCATGTTCAGCAGGTTCCCAGAAATGTCAATGCAGCAATGACCAAAGAACCGAGAAAAGTTGTCATTTCAGGAAATAAACCTTGGCTGGACATCAACTCCATGTTGCTATCCATGAGCTATCCATGTGTGTTGCAAGGTCATATGTTTCAAGATTTTCACCCGCTGATAACGATAAATAGCAAATACCTTCCCAAGGTGGAGGAAGCCCAGCGGAGTACATATGGATAGTGGGGTTCCCGTGTGCTTGTTAACTCTCCCTTCCAGACCTTACAAGTCACAGGGAGGTTCTGTGGAGCAGCTTCCACTGCTTCAAACTCGGAACAGTACCAACAATCATATACCATAATACGTCCGTGAAATGAAGAAAAGCAAACTGGGATCTTAATCAATAGATTCACCAAAAGGTCCAATCACAGTACCAAATGGACTCAAAGCCATGGCATTGCTTCAAACTTACTTACATCTTCCACACTGCAATTCTGCACCTTTCCTCCACTCCTCCCATCCCCACAATGACTGTGCATGTTTTCTGGGGAATGCCCTTCAAGTGAACTTCTTTGTCTGATGGCATCAGGTTTTACAATTGCTGATGGAAGTGCACTCAAAAAAAGGAGTATTCTATCACACTAACTCAGGCCTCAGATGTTGGAAAAGCTTTGCAGTAGAAAAGAGAACCGTGACAGAATAACCAGTTTGTTTTTTTCATGGTATACGCAAGGCTGGTCTGCTCAGTTCCATGATAATGACAAAGAATTCAGTGCTGATGAATGCCACTGAGTATGAAAGTGAGACTGTGAACCTATTTCACTGACACTGAAGTGCCATGACCATCATTTGCCACCCACCAGTCATCAACTTCATACTCTCCAGGGTTTGCAGTGCACAGACATGGACTGCTATCAGTGGACATGCAATCAGAAAAGAAAAGCATATGATCAATAGCAAGCATACTTACTGTTGACATGATGAAAGGAAAGTTATTAATGAAGATAAGTGAAGATGGCTGGATCAGAGAATCTACCTAGAGTAATTTTTGCAGCAGAGACAATAAGTGCATCCATCATGAGAGGTCCTCACTCAATAATACCACAATGGAGACACTCCCCAGTTCAGGGCAGTATAATGGGCAGTTACAGAAGCTGGTGCCTTAGAGAATGCAGACAGCACCTGCATCAATTCTGACTTGGGAGCTGTCTGTGTAGAGTTCCCACATTCTCCCTGTAACCACATGTGAGTTTCCACCTGAATGCTCCAGTTACCGCCCACAACCCAAACGTGCGGATTGATAGGTTAACAAGCTACTATTACATAACCCCCGCTTTATGTAGTAGTGGTGGTAGAATTTAGAGGGAGTTAATGAGAATGTGAGGAGAATAGTTAATGTAGGATGAGCGTAAACAGTTGGTTGGCCAAAAGACCAGTTTCCATGCAGTATTGCTCTCCGATTCCATCACTCAATACTACTGTCTTCATTTTTACTGAGTTCTTCACATCACACTTGATCAAGTCTCACTGATGTCAGGGCTGACATTCTGAACTCATCTTGGCCATTCAACTCTTCTCCTCCTGCAACCACCCCAATCACCACCCCCCACACTTATGCTCTCAACTAACCATTAATCCGAAAGCCCAAAGTGTTGACAGACACTGAACATACAGAAATGGGACACCTGGTTATTTTGCCCTCAACTACTGTACCCTTACCAACAGTTGCCTGGGATTCAAATCTATTTTTGTGTACACAACATCACTTGGCAGTTTTCCACATTGGCACGTAAACATTGGTGCTGAAGTTTATCTGAAGCAGGGTAAGTTGGACTACAGAACATCAAGGATGCTATGAGGATTTTTAGCTTTTGTTGTATCCAGGACACTGAGATATTTTCCCAATATTGAATGGAGTAAACAGAATTAAAAGATTTAGTTCTGCTTTGGAAAGAACGGTGATAGCAGAGTCAAATATCAACACGGCACTTTGGTTGCAGATGGCTATAATCACATCAGAATCATCTTTTCAAACACAAACAAATAATGCCTTGATATGAAGGCAGTCATTCTCATAAAGTAACGCACTAAACATTGTCTGCATGGCTGTAGCATAATCTGGAAATCATACTGGCAAAATCCAAACTGAGCATCATTGAACAGGTTATTCTGAGAAAAAAATAATCAGCATTTTATTGCAGTTTTTAAAAACAGTTTTGACTTGAGCTGAGCAATGCTTTTTTTTCCAAAAAGTCAAACAGAAAGTTGACAAAGCTTGAAGAAAATAAGATTGAATGCCCACATTGAAAAAGATAATTTCTGCAAAGTTGGAAGTGAGAGGGAAAAATTGAAATTAAAATCAATATTGAAGATCAATGTTTATTATATTAAGACCATGAAATTCATTTTATTTCATAATTCATGTTATATGAATATTTGGATTGTATAAAATGAGAAGTATTTAATCCAAGAACTCTAATTGTAATTCCTCCAATGTACTAATGTTACAAAAACAATTGCAATGAAACTACAACAGACATTCAAACAAAATTCTTCTAAATTAAGTGACTCATCATAATGCAAAGCTGTGTAGAGAAAGTGCTGAGTGGTCTTGACAAAAGACAATTCATAAAGTAGATTGCAAGAGCCAGCTAATTCCTAAATCTCTCTGCAAGTAACATCAACCAATCATCACCCACTCGTTTTATCCAACACAGTTGGATAGCATTATATCTCATTTAGATAATATCCTGTGCTCCACACAAAATTCAAGTTGGAACTGAACTATAACTCTAAATAATCACATAAAATCTCATCATCTGTCAGCAGGTATCAAGAGTTAGGCACTCAGTGATCACTTTATTAGGTACAGCAGTGAAACCCAGTGTGGCCTTCTTCTACTGTGGGGTTCAAGGATCAGCATGTTGTGCATTCAGAAATACTCATCATACCACTGTTGTAACACATGGTTATTTAAGTTACTGTTACTTTCCTGTCAGCTTGAACCAGTCTGGCTTATCGCATTAACAAACCATTTTCACCACTAAACTGCTACAGACTAGATGTTTTTTTTTTAATTTCTCACACCATTCTCTGCAAACCCCAAACTGGTGTGTATGAAAAGCCAAGGAGATCAACAATTTCTGAGATACTCACACCACCAACAATCATTCCGTGGTCAAAGTCACTGGTATCACATTTCTTCCCCATTTTGATATTCGGTCTGAACAACAACTGAATCTCTTCACCATGTTTGCATGCTTTTAATAATTCCACTGTTACCACATGATTGGCTGAATAGATATCTGTATTAATGAGCTAGTGTACAGGTGTACTGGCATTTACAGGATTCCCTGTGAATGCAGAGCAGTTTATATCGGCCAGAAACTTGTATCAAGAAGCATAAGAGGTGTATCTATTTGGGTTACCCACAGAAATTGGCAGTAGCAGAACTGCATTCACAACAGCCATCGGATTGACTTCGACAGCACAAAACTACTGTGTTGCACCAATGACTTTTGGGACATTGGTGAAGGAAGGCATTAAAACAAAACTAGAGAAAAAGAATTTTAACAAGGATGAAGGTCTTACTCCAAGTAAGAACTGCAATTTGATAGTAAACAAAGTGGGACAGCAGAAACCTGACTGGTTGAAGACTAACCATTCGGGGGGGGATGGACAACAGGAGTACAAATACCACCAGACTGGACATGCCCAGGCATCATCCCGCCCAGAAGATGGCAGAGTTTGAGATCAAAATGCCGGTTGGATTCAATACCTGTACCCCTGCTTGAAGCCCAAGAAGAGTTTATTCATCATAAACACTGTGAAAGCACTGGATTCTTTTTCAGTAGGCCATTAGGCCATGTAGTGACACTGTCCACTAGATGCAAGCAAACATGATGGGTTTCTGGGTCAATCCGCAGTGTTCTTGTTGAAAACTGCATGTAGAATTTACAGAGAAGGAATAAAAACACTTAAGACCATCTGTATTTTATCAGCGATTAACAGGTGTTTCCTCTTATGAAACACACAGCCACGTAGACTGCTTTCTCCTGTATCCATCAGTTAATAACAAATTCAAATGTTAATTTAAGCAGTGACTACTTTCTTATTTTTTGTTCCAATGACTCTTAGTCTAAGTGTGTAGTACCTAATGTTCCCCAGACACTAACGTGTAAGATTCAAATTACTAGTGCACTTACATTGAAGACTCAAAGTACACTGGATTCCAGCTAACATCAAATTACATTTTGTTAAAAAATACCCAGGAAATACATACAAGGCGCCGGAAACACAATGCATCAGATAATACACAAAATAAGGTACCTGTTCATTTCCATTCATCCTGTGAAATGCTTGGCATGATGCATTTGGTCAACTATAAGCATGCATTGCCATGTGCAGTTATGAAATGAAAAAAAAAATCCTACAGTGCCTTTCAGAATCTCAGCATGTCTTGAAATGCTTTATAACTAATAAAATAAGTCAGCGTTACAAATATGGGTGAAGAGGAAAGACACAGTTCATGCTGAATAAAAAAAAAATCAGGGAAAAATGTTATTATTTTTTCATTAGAAAAACAAGAATAGCCCAAGATAAATTTCACTTGTATATTTCCCACAGAAGTGTATTTACTGTCAAGTTGCAGTTTGCATGCAATCAGGATTTACAGCATTTTACGTGACCAAAATGACCCTAAATCTGCTTTAGCAATGCATTCCTGAAAGCAGAGCAGCAGACTCTAAAGCTGAACTTGGTTTTAGTAGGGTCAATAATGGTTGTCTGCAATCACAAAAGCCAGAATCTCTCACAGCACACTATCCAGGCTCTCCATAACATGTGGGGATTCAGAAAGGTATTAATAAGCAAGTAAGACTACAAGATGGCAGAAAGTACAAGGGAAAAAAAGTGAAGATTAAAACATCATAAACATCAAGCCCTAATCATGAAGAAGAGAGCAGAAATGTGAAAGGGACAACAGATTGTAGTTCAGAATGGCAATTTCTTGACAGAGAAATATTATCTGCAGTCAGATTCAGTTCATGGTCTGGCTGGCTACTAAACAAGCACTCAATTGAGGCAAAATAATTTTTGGACAAAAGGTTATGGTAATGGGATCACAGCATGTAAAGAAAACACATCCAGAGCAAAATGTTAAAAAGAACAAAGTAACATTGTGTAATGATAAATGGATACTTTTTATTAAAAATGGATCCCATGACTTCATTATGGTGAAAATGTGCATTCAAAAACAAGACCAATACAAAAATCCAAAATTAGCTTAGAAAAGATTCTGTGTTAAATTTGTATTCCCTGATGGTCTGTGTAAACTTTAAAATAGGCTATAACATTATGTGCAAAAATAGCTTCAGGAATTGTGTGAGGCAGAGGCATTCAACCGGAATGCAGAATGCGACATCCAACTTATTATCAGTCATCTGCAGTGCTGCAATAAATAAGTCAGAAAACCATCATCATGTGTTTCAAAATCATTTGTCACTCTAACAGAGCTAATGATAGCTAATACCTTGGATTGTACATCAATTTTTTTTTATTTAAGTATCTAATACCAACATGAAATGTCTTCTACATAAATAGCTGAATTTGGTCAAGGCACAACAATAAAATATTGTGGAAATGCTTCAAAGATTCCAAACTAGTTCCAATCACAACTAAATGGAACTGCCTATGCACTTCAGAGAACAACCCAACAGGCCTGATTAGCAGAGCAGAAGAAAATAAGAAGCTTGGGCTGTCTGCCTTCCACCATTTAGCTTGATCAGAACTGCTCTAAGCTAGCTTCATCTCCTCTTCTGTGCCACCACCTCTCAAAAGACATTTATTCCTCAATTTGATCAAGTATTTGTCCAGCTGTACTTCAAACAGTAATAACTTCCAGCACTCCCCAAGGTAAAGAATTCCAGAGGTTCACGAGTCTCTACAGGAAGAAATTTCTACTCCCAACATGAACCACTGTCAAGCCTCCTTAGAATCTCATATCTGAATTGGGACACTGCTCATTCTCCAGTCTCCAGAAATATAATCCCAAACTATTTAGGTTCTCTGGATAGGACCAACACTCTCATCCCAGGAATTAGCCCAATGAATCTCCTTTGCACTACTTCCAACGTTACTTTATTTTGTAAGGGGACCAAAACCATACGCAGTATCCTTGGCGAGGCCTCTCCTCACAACTGCAACTAAAGCTCCACATTTCTGAACTCCAGTCCCTTTGCAATGAAAGCAAAAATGAAATTTGCCTCCTTAACTACTCATTAGAGCTGGCAACTTGCATTTTGCGACTCATGCCGTAGAACACCCTCTGAAATTCACTCAATTGCAGTTTCTCTCTTAGGATAATAATCCCTCTTTTGATTCTGCTGGCTGTGTGAGCTTACATTGGGGAGGGTGCAGATGCAATTCACCAGAAAATTGGGATACTTAAGTTATGGGGAGAGACTGGACAGGCTGAGCTCATTTTCCCTCAAGTAAAACAGACTTTACTTGATCTGACAGAATTATACAAGATTTAAGGGTGGCACAAACAGGGAGGACAGTCTAAATCATTTTCCCCCTACTGCAGGTATCAAAAATGAGTATAGTAAGTAGGCAAGAGGAATAAGTTTTAAAGGAGATCTGTGGAGCAAGACTTTTTTTTAAAAAGACAGAGGTGATATCCAGTACACAATGCCAAAGGAGGTGGTGGAATCTGATACTATTCTATGCCTTGGAGGAATTTAGAATAAACAGGCAAAACACAGAAGAATACAGTCCTAATACAGGCAATTTGAATTGGTGTAGGTGACCAAAAAAGGTCAGCATGGACAGAATGTGGTGAAGAGCCCATTTCTGTGCAGACTGCCTCTGAGTCAGCTGATGGATATGAGGTCCCATCCCAGAATGTTCAGACAGCCTTGGGCAGTCGCTGCAGAGTTATTTTAAAACAGTTGAAGTACATTTAATTTCTTAAAATCTTTGAAATAAAAAAAATAAACTATTGGTAATTAAAGCACAAAGATGAAGTAAAATAAAGAAAAAAAATCTCCTTGGCTGCACTAATCTTTTTAATCAAAATTCCCAAACCCAACTGAAGTAATTATTTACTTATTACAAGCCTTGGCCATCAGAATGCCAAAGACCTGTGTACAAAATGTATCTGAATCTACAGTGTAGGGCTGTGTTCCATGGCTGAACCTCAGCTATTGTCATTCATTCATCACTTTAAAAAAAGGCAGCATCCAGATATGGTGTCCTCAATTTCTGTGTTCTAAAAATAAAAATTAAAAATGCTCAAAGTGCTTAGCAGGTGAAATCATGTGCATGGAAGGGAACCACAATCCAACATTTACAGTCATAAGCATCTGCAGTGGTACAAAAACAAATGGAGCAGTACAATAAACCTTGGGCTGCAAATATTAATATGGCCTGCATAGCAAAAATCAATATACCAATCAAGAATACATTAAATTACAAATTTAAGGGGATGATTATTTTAAGCAGTATGTTCTCTAGTCTGTTGACTTCTACCCTCAGACAAATGGTCTGCCAGAGCAAAGAGGTTAAAAGCTGATTGTGCAACTCTTTTGAATAATTCATCAGCACACTGGACACAATTACAGTTATTTAATAAACATGACTCAAGTAAAAATAGATTAATAATTAAAAATGAATGCATAACAAAAATGAGTTGTGGTTCATAGTAAGGAGTGTTAATTTACTTCCTTCAAAAGATTGACCACAAGCTATTCCCAAAACACAAACACTTTTCTCTGGACACACCCATGTACAAACAAGCTCCCTTAACGTTACTAAATTCAAAAGTTGGTGTACATATATGTGTTCATTTCTACGTATGGCAGAACTAACATTCACACACAAACACACACATACACACCAAATTGTTCTTTCTTCGAAGCTACTGCCATTCATTACAATACTGTGGAGGTACAGTGTACCATATCTGCTGACTTTTGTGCATTTTCTGACTTTGGAACAAAAATCTACTTACAAATGTTTGCACAAATGGAATCCGTCAGACATTAACCACAATTTTTCCACTTAATATTTTGTCCCTAAAACTGTATCGTACCACTGTATCGTTCGTTTACTTGCACTCCTAATTGCCTCTTCAATGTGATGATACTTTTCCAAAGAGACTGACAATCCTCAGAGAGTTGTTGCTTCACCTGCTGATCCAGGGATCTTCAACCAAAACTCAACAAGCTAAAGTTGCAATCATTTTTAAACAGGAGCAGACATCATGAAGGAAAGTTTGATTCTGAAAAGTAGGAGCGATTATATAACAATAGGAATTAAGATACCGACAGAAGAAAAGTTGCTGACAATAGGACTTGAATTGAAGAAAATACAGGAGAGGTCAAGGTAGAGTTTTAAATAGCATTAAATTAAAGAACTTCAATTTTGTTTCCAAATAGCTGGCCTTGGGAACAATTACGTTCTTGCTAAGTCATAGAACATTTAACATTACAGCACAGTTTCAGTCCACAATGTTGTTCCAACCTTTTAACCTACTGGAAGATTACTCTTAAATTCAGATCAGTTAGCGTTTGTTTAACTAATAAAGTAAAATCTGCTGAAACATTTTCACTGTACCTCGGTGCACGTGATAATAAATACACCTATTCTAACTCCTTTCTTAAGACAAGTAACCTGAATGAATCTCTCATTTACCTCAAATGTACCTCAGATACAGCAAGCTAACAGGCCTTTCCAGGCGTGCCACTCAATTACACCCATGTGCCTAACTGGCCTTCTAATCCATATGTTTTTGGAACGTGGGAGGAAACTGGACATCCTCAGAAAACCCAGACAGTCACAAGAAGGAAGTACAAACTCCTTGTAGACATTGGTGGAACTGAACCCAGGTCGCTGGTGTTGTCACAGTGTTATGCTGACCCTTATGCTATCATGCTATGATCAAGTGCAGAGTACAAAACTAGGTCGACTACAGTAATCAAAGTTAAGCCAACCTCAGAAAACTAAATGCAAGCAAAACCATCAATTCTTACGACATCAGAGTACTTATTATTCAACTATATTTAACATGATATTCACAGTTATACTTCATGAAAGTATTAAGTAAAAATGTATTAAAAATACATCCAACAAACTAATGCAAATATTAAAAGAAAAAATATATTGGACAATTTTCAGCCTTTTTCAGCAGTTTTGCAATTGTAATCCTAACGTCAGTGTCATCTCTACAAAATCAATAGTCATACACCACAGAAACTGGCTTTTCAACTCATCCTGACCATGGCACCCATAGAGGATCCTTACAAATGAAGACTAGACTCTACTGTGTGCCTTAAATGGGCATTTCTTTATAACCACATCAGGAATTCTCTTCAGAGCAAATAGCTTCCAAGGCAAACAAATAAAGTCACAACAAGCTACAGTTGAGACAAAAATAAGTATTGTATCAGGAAGTACACAGTACATTCTTTATTTTCACAGAGCCATTTGGTAGTGTCTTTTCATTTTCAGACAAATAAAAGCAGTCATAATTGAACTGTATTCTATAGATTACTGAAACTGGTTCACAAACTTTGAGATTTCAATCCTTGCCCTTGGACAATCTTAGATTTAATTGTCTCACCATTCATGGGTGTTTTGTAAGTTGTCAAGGCACTAATATCTGGAACTGCATCCTTAGAGAACTTTGGTTTGGTACCAGAATTACAGAAATATTTTTGCTACTGAGAAGCACCAAAATATATCAAAGTAAGTAAATAAAAATTGAAGTGTATCCATTAGTAGATACTGGGACTTAATACCAAAGGCTTGATCAAGGCAGCAATTTTTAATCAACTCTTTTGAGTCAAAAAAGGGCACCAAAGTTACATGAAGTTCTTGTGGTTTGACCCTAAAGTCTCAAGGAAGATGTGGTAACAAAGAAAATAAAACCCAGGATGTTCAAATTGCAGAAGTAGGAATTTCTCAAGTTTACATGTTTAGGAAGGAAGGAGTGAAAAAATGCAAAGACTTAAAATCTTTTTGCTCATCTTGGAACTGAGGACAAATGAACAAAATAGAAAATGCTCGATACACTCTGCAGATCAGGCAGTATCAGCACAAAGACCTTTCATCAAAATTAGGAAGCTTAATTTAAATTGTTATCAAGTAGGAGGTAGATGGATTGGTTCAAAAGAGAATGTCTTTCCAACAGGGTGAAGTCTAATTTCTCAAAAAAAAAACAGTAAATGGAGAGAACATATACACATCATTTCTTCATTTGGATAAATGTGGCTAATGAATGAAATCTTTGACAAAGACCTTCTATCTTCTCTTACTTTGAGCAAATTGACAATTAACAGTCAAAAGATATGTCTTTAGCAAAGATGTGGAAACTGCATGTTTTTAGAAGACTTTGCCAGAGGCTAAAATGCAGACAAGAGGGATGTCAGACAGAGCCACAAACACCACAGAAAAATGCAGTATAAAATAGCGCTGATTTTGGATTATAAAAATTGAAAACAGATTGATGGAATCCAATCCAGGAAACTAGTAAATTGGTGTATTATTGTCACAGATACCGAGGTACAGGGAGCAACTTGTTTTACATGGTGTTCACACAGTTCATTTCATTACAACAATACATTGAGGTAAACAGAATTTACATCTCAAAAAATGGAACAATTATAAGACAAGTAAAATAGAGAACTGCAAAGAGCAGTTTGCAATGAGATGCCTTGCTCCAGCACCATCTTGGATACCTGGCAAGCTCAAGGACGGAATGGCCAACTGTGTCAAAAGCTTCATTCAGGTCAAGGGGTCAAGGTGGTATATAACCTGTCACAATCATAAAGGACGTCTTCAAAGATTTCCAGCAATGTTGTTTGAGTACTTCAGCCAAGCCATCCTCCATAAGATGCACATGAAACCTGGAGACTTCTAGGTTCTTGAACTGGTTTTAAAATGTGACAAGAAATATGGTGATTGCTTCTGTGAAGAAGTGACAGCATCATATTTGAAGTAGAAGGAAACTGTGCTCAAGGACAGCAAATGATACATAATAACAAGAGAGGAACAAGAAACACATGTGATCAGTTCTTTCTTGGTACTGAGAAAGGAGGACCAGTATGTGAATCTCAAGGACAATGCAATTTCATGAAAGGCATGAAGGCGATACAAGTGAATTGAATAGGGTTTGTGACTAAGGCAAGGTGAACATTGGCCCATTAAACTGGGGAAAGGGATCAAAAGTAATAGAAATGGATAACTGAATAGTCTCAATCTAAATGACAAAAATCCACCTTTATTCCATCTAGAGAGCATAGGGACAAAGTATAATGCGCAAAAGATATTTTAGATTGAAGCATTTTCTGTTCATCAGGAAGAAATCTGCAACACATCCAAGCCTGTGAAAGAGACCATCCAAACTTTTAAAATTTTGGAATTTGAATTACTGAAAAGATCTACAGATTTTCAACAACCTGTGTCACATAGAAAATGATTTTCATCTATTCATCTTAATTTTCAACAAAATCCAAATGATTGGTCCTTTCATTTGTTAAACAAATTGTATTTAAGTTGCACATCCTGAATATAAAAAGACAAAATGCATTTAAGGTCTCACAGTGACAACTGGAAGAGCCAAAATAACAGTTTTCAGAACTTTTCAATGAAATTTGCAAAATCTTTCAAACTTTAACTTAAAAGCAATAGAGAACTAAAAACATGGTAAACCCAGGTTTCTCACATTGTACGACGTAGAGACATGCAAGTTGCAGCATTTACTTCCAATAGCCGAATTTTTCATCTCATCAGCAACTGAGCAGTTCCTCCTTCCTCTTCACTGGATAAATTCATGTTAAATCCTTGATTTTAAACAGTCCTGTTGTGCCTGCAGAATTATTTTGCCTTTTCTGAATAACAACTTTAAATGAATACATTGCAAAATGCAACCGCCTTTTACATGACTTTGGGTGGTTAACACCTTAAACTTCCATCTTCGGCTTCTTTTCCTTCCTCTGACATTGCACCCTAATACTGCCACCCACTTCCTGTCATAATCCCCCACCCCCCACAACCAGTACAAACAAACTAATAATTTTTTGAGGGGTAATGTATTTCCCAAATATTTATTCCTCCTTCCCCACCCCCCTCAATTTTGGACCTTGAGGAACACAAACAAAGTAATGAACAGCAGAATTGGTGTCACTTCACAACTAATGTTGACCTCATCTCCGTCTACTGCTCATTTCCTATCAGTGGTCACTCAACTGCAATCCATCACACAAAATAAACACCCACACACCAATTAATGTAACATATAGAAAACGTACATTATACACACACACACACACACACACACAAGTCTCTTGTACAGGAAGCAAATACACATTAATATTCCACTTTTCAGTGCTTGGAAACGGAAACTGACAATATTGATATCCTAGTTTGCACGTCACTGCCATTAACAATCCAAGTATCTTAAAATTAAAATCAAAATCTAAATTACTGTATTGGAAACACTCAACTGATCAGGCAGCATGTGTGGAAAGCAGTTAACATGTTCACAAAGGGGAAAGAAAAAAATAGGTTACTAAATGTAGGGGACTGAAATTGATGAAACAGGTATTTCTCTGATAGTTTGAGCCAGGATCGCCTAATGTAGCACTGAAGGGGCAGTTAAGATCTAGATTAAATTTTGTGTACATAGTGTATTATTGTATTGTAGTGCACCCCACTGCAAGGCCATGGGACATGCCCAGCAGGCCAGACAATAAAAAGAAAATAATATTTAAAATGAACCAAAATGCTAACAGACTAAAATGACCAGTTCTCATACAAAGTGAGGAAAGACTAATTCACCAAAAGCCAGAGGACTCTATATCTTGTCTTGCTGGCTACAATATGCCCAGACAGAAGGGGCATCCTCAAAATCGCATTGGGCTTCATTGTTATAGTGCAGCGGGCCTCAGATAGAAAGGTCAGAGTGCAAGGGGAGTGGTAAAGTGGCAGGCAACCCAGAAGCTTCTGATCACTCCAGTGCACTGAGCAGTGCTCTACAAATGTTTCAATAAGTTTAAAACAATTTCAAACAGGATTCACATTTTAAGTTTCCAAACCATCCATGGCAAGATTATGACAGCTACAAATTCAGCCTGCAACTAAAAATTCAGCATGCAACAACTGAAAAGTTCCAGTTAAAAGCTTCTTTAATTTTATAGAAGTTATAGAGGACATCAGCAAAGTATCTGGAACCTCACCCATACTTTTTTGCTAAACTGAAGATTATACTGTATTTAGGCATAGAATGAACTGCAATTTATTACAGGCAACGTTTTACTTTTCAGTAGATCATAAATAGCTGTGTACATCCTATTAGATGAAAGGACAGCAAAACCACCCTTTCATTTCAGTGACTATTTTTAACAAGTCTGGATAGAAACATAATAATCCCGTAGTTTACATAAACTATTAATGTAAATTTTCTCTAAAATAACAAATTGAAACCTACATTTTTACCTTTGAAAGATTTTTATTCTCACAAATAGCTTAGTCTGCCCTCTCATATTTGAGGATAAACTCCAACTGGGCCTGCTCTCTAATTTTCAGGTTAACCCCATCTTTCACTTGCATTCGAAACTTCTTTGAACAAATTTTGAACATCCCTTATTAAAGACTACTCCGACTGTTTTGTCACAGAAGGAAGTCCACACAGCTCAGGGCATCAATGCAATATGTTTTCAAGCAATTACTTACACCCATCCTTTACAGAACAAGACACCCACCCAGATTTATTTATTTATTGAGATACAGCATGGAATAGGCCTTTCCAGCCCAACCGCCAAGGCTCTGCCCTATGGGAGGGCAGCCACGCAATCAGACGCCCTGCCAGAGATGGTGGTAAAGACAGATACGTTAGGGGCGTTAAGAAACACTTTCCTATTACATGGATGGGAAAAATGGGGTGTGGGGGGGGGGGGGAAGAGTTAGATTGATCTTTGAATAGGTTAAAACGTCAGCGCCACGTTGTTGGCCGAGGGACCTGTACTACGCTGTAATTCTCTATGTTCTATGTTCTAAACACAGATGTATTATAATCTACTTAATTTTTACACTGCTATTAACAATGATCTGATTGGTGTACGATAATTAGCAGAATGGTATGGTAGGGTAGACATTAGCACAACGCTTTACAGTACCAGTAACCCAGGTTCAATCCCTGCCACTGTCTGTAAGGAGTTTGTACAGACAAAATATCGAGAATTTTCTTTATTAACATCAAAACTAACAATAATATCCAATGACCAATTAAGCTCACATTTTATTTAAACAAGTGTTATGTTATTATATTTTATGATGATCTCATCAGAATTGGGTTTATTATCACGAATATATATAATGAAATTTGTTATTTTGCAACAGTACGTAAAAATTACTCCAAGTTGCAAACAAATAGTACAAAAGAATGATAATGAGGCAGTTCAGAAATCTGGCTGTGGTGGGAAAGAAGCTGTTCTTAAAACATGAGTCCCTCGTGAAAATGTCCTCAGCGGAGAGGGTTGTGTCTACAATGGTGCTACCTGATTTACAATCCTCCGCAACCTCTTTTGATCCTGAATATTGGAGCCTACATACCAGGCTATTTTGCAACCAAGCAGAAGGCCCTTCATCACACAAATATAAACCTTTATAAGAGTACTTGGTGATATACCGAATCTTCTCAAACTCCTCATGAAGTATTGATGCTGGGGTGCCTTCTTTGTGATTGCAACAATATGTTGAGTCCAGGATAGATTGTATAAGATGCTGCCATCCAGGAACTTGAAGCTACTCACACTTTCCACCACTGACCCCTCAATGAGGACTGATGTGCGTTCTCCTGACTTCCATTTCCTGAAATCCATAATCAATTATTTAGCCTTGCTGACGTTGAGTGCAAGGTTGCCGTTATGACAGGACTCAACCAGCTGAATTAACTTACTTTTGAATGTCACCTCAATGGCATCTGAGATTCTGCCGATAGAAATGTCATCAATTTATAGATGGTGTGAGCTATGACCAGCCACACAGTCATGAGTATAGTAGTCCAATTTGTGGGAAATTGCTGATATAAAGTAACGAGATGCCAGTAATGTCACTGTGCAGTTGTTGAAATAGCTGTTATTTTTCCTTCAATCACCTCCTGTCAGGCTGTAAATGTTCTCCGCAGCAGTAATCACCATGAATTGTGTCAAATAAATGACTTAATTTCATGAACTTAAATGAAAAGCAAAAACTTAATTTGAACAGAAGTTAGACCAAAGTTAAAATGTATGAATGTATAAAAGAATGTGGACAGTCAAGAGGTTCAATTGTTGTTCAAACCAGGCATCAAAACGGGGAAGAGCAGTGATCCAAATGACTTTGACCGTGGATGATTGTTGGTGCCAGATGGAGTGGTTTAAACATCTCAACCTCCTGATCTCTTGGAATTTTCATACACAATGGTCTTTTGAGTTTCAACAGTGGTGTGAAAAACAAAAAATAAATCCAGTGTGCGGCAGTTCTGTGAGCGAAAACATTTTGTTAATGAGAAAGGTCAGAGGAAAATGCTTAGTCTGGTTTAAGTTGACAGGAAGGTGACAGTTACTCCAGTAACCATGCATTAGAGGTGTGCATAATAGCACCCCGAAATGCATAACATGTCGTTCTTTGAAGTGGATAGGCTACAGTACGGTCCTGTACCTAACAGAAAAGCCATCCAGTATACATCCAACACCATCGGATATTGCATTGTTCTCTTCAAATTTTAATCTGAACAATTTAGGAAGAGAATTATATGCATTTTGAAAGCTTGGTCAAGCTTTTTAAAAAAAAAGTCTTAACAATACACACATTTTCCCTTGGTGTCTCAACATTAGAGAATCAACACTTAATACCTTCAAATCAACCATTCTTCAGCCTGTTGAAGAGAGGACATCTCAAAAGTTAAACCACTCCACATTGCATGCCCATTTTGAATACAAGGAACTAGCTGGAGCAGGAGGCTATTCGGCCCCTCAAGCCTACTTTGCCATTTAACATGAACAAAGGTATTTGGCGGTGACATTGCCAACTCCTCTGTGTCAAATGTACATTAAGCCTGAACAGCCCACAGTTTTCAAAAATTTTCTTCCTTTTTAAACACAAGTAATGGTCTGCTTCCATGATACTCTAGAGATTTACCTTGCTTTACAATCGCAAATGGTGGAATAATTAAAATCAAAGAACACAGAGATCAAAGAGCTGCACAAAGTAACAGAATGGCATGACTGGGATGAGCAATGCCCTTGAAAGAAATTGAAAATTAAAATAGAAATAATCTAACGGTGGTACTGCAGGACCAGAAGCCAGTGGAAGTTCAGCAATCAAAAGAGACGAATTGAACTCGACGAGTTAATGTACAGCTCGTAGATTTTTGGAAAAGATCAATCAAGCATTGTGGCATGGTTAGGAAAATCAACCAGATTGACAAATGTCAAGTACAAGAACAGAGATTATCACAGGTATAAATGAGAGTGACGGGGACATGAGATAAAGCAGACATCGATTGAGAAATTACAGGTAGAAGCAGATCATCACGCTCCTGCAGATATGGTCAGAAAATTCAAAGGTACCTGCTTTGAGAACATTGTGATACATCCTCATACAGTTGACAGGATTAGACCTGAACTTAGTGGCTGTGAACTAAATTTGCAATTAAGATGAAAAATGGAGGGCTTTGATTTTCCCAATATGTTTCATGGAAGAAATTTCTGCTCATTTAGTTCTGGATGTCAGTTAAACAGTGTGAAAAGACACAACAAACTGCTTTAGCAAGGTCATGACAAAGCAAATCGGGATATCTTTAACTTACATGTGTAACTGTTTGTACTTAAAGATAAAAGACAAATGAGTGAAAATGGTAAAGAACTGAAAATCCATTCCTTCTATGTGCTATGCGCTAGGGAAATTCTAGGCAGATTGTTTGTAGTCTTTTGTTGCTGACGTAACACATGGTTATTTGAGGTACAGTCGCCTTCTAGTTTGGCTATTCGCTTCTGACCTCTAATTAACAAGGCACTTTCACCTACAGAACTGCCACTCACTGGATATTTTGTAATTTCGCACCATTCTCTGTAAACTCGAGACTCTTGTGTATGAAAACCCAGGAGATCAGCAGTTTCTGAGATTCTCAAACCACCCCATCTGGCACCAACAATCATTCCACCATCAAAGTCAATTTGATCACATTTCTTCCTCGTTCTAATGTTTAGCTTAAACAACAACTGAACCTCTTGACCATGTCTGCAAACTTATACATGTCAACTTGCTGCCATATGTGGATGTCTATATCACCATTTTTTCCTAAAGTAAGTGACACAAGTCATCTCCTATTACATATCCTACACATATAACATCCCTGTCAGTGACTTATTTATTCTACCCAGCTGGATTTGCATAATTAAGTTTCAATCATGCTTCCCCTACACCTAGCTCTTAGCTTTAATTTTCACCATTAAAGATTCAAAATTGTCTTCCACCTATAGCTGTAATAGCTAACATCCCATTATTTTTACCTGGAGCACGAATCATTACCCTTAAATATATTACTCTGGATGAGGCCCATATTAGTTGTCATATTTGAGCATAGATCCTCCAAGAGGACCACAACCTTGCGTACCCCAATGATACAGAGAGCTATGTTGGCTGGAGTCAGGGCTTTATGCTTTTGCTCTTGGTAGGGTCACCCATGCCAAACAGGTCAAAGGCTACAGGCTAGTCTAAGAGTGGTCCACTGGTCCTCCAGGTTTAATGGTTCAGCTCAGGGCTAACAAACCTGACTGCTAAAACAAAATTAATATGAAAACAGCAATGAAGAACCCTTCTACATCTGAGTGTGATGGCATTCCCAAGTCTCCACCCTGGACTTGCTGGACTGACAGTAATGAGTACCAACAGGAAGCTACCGACATGATGAAGGAAGCCCTGAACACTACCAGAGATGGAGGACCTTCACTGCTGCCCGAAAATGCCAGCGGTACAACAGGACATAAGTTGAGCATGGATCCCAATAAAATGTCCAGTCCTCAACCTACACTGGTAAAATCTTCTAAAATTTGTGTTTATTTTATATATATCTGTGCACTGGTAATGCTATTGTGACACTAATTTCCTTTGAGATCAATGAAGCATCTATTACTTGGTTCCAAAAATGGCTACTTACCACTTAAACAGGCAGCTTTTTTTTGACATGTTGAACATGATACAACAACTTCTGTTTGGAGGGCATATTGATTTGGTCCTGGCAAAGGTAATGCCTGAAAAAGTGGACAACCCAATGGTTGTGAGCTTACATGAACTGGAACAGCAATGGAGTTCCCTAAACAAGCAAAATACTGCAGAGGCAGGAACAGAAAATGTTGAAAATTCTAAGGAGACCAACAAGCATCTGCAGCAATAGATTTAATATTTTTATTAAAGGCCTTTCCGCCAAACTGCCTTGCCTCCGACAAAAGGCTTGATGCCTTCTGACCCAAAGTGTGTAACCAATTTTCTTGCTTTGATCTCTTTCCTCAACAACAGATGCTACAGCAGCATCTCTCAATAATTGTAGAGAGCACAAGATTTAGGCATACAGTCAGAGAAAGTAGGGAGAACATTAACAAATAACTAGTCAAGTCTGTAATTCTCTTTATGTCAGCAGAGATCATACCATTTCTATTAGCCTTAGCACTAGTTGATTTAAGGTTAAATTAGCCTGAAATTCATTCTCCTAAATGCTGACTTAAGAATGCTTCTGGAAAGTACCCTTGATGCCCAAAAGAGAAAACAGGGCACGAGAGCCGCCATGAAGAAACAGCTGCCAACTTTCAATCCCAGTCAATACAAGGTACACAAGGGCAGTTAACAAGTTCCCAGCATGAGTTAAAGAAGGGAATGTAGCAGCAGAACAGGAGTAAAATTAATAATTTCAAGCATTCCTTGCATTAGGAAACCAAGTACCAAATGGCTATCTGTGCTAGAGAAAGCCATAACTCAAAAATATCAGACAAAGATACTATTGCAGCAGCAACTTTCACATTGAAAGTCTGACAGATTGATTGAAGTACATTTACAAAGAATTTACCCAAAGAGAAAATACATATACATGGACTGTATTTTGCTCAAAATACAAGGTTTCCCCTCCCCCCATCACCAGGCAACTTACATACATCACTTCCAGATAGTAAATATTTCTGTTTCAGCATGTCATTACCCTCTAGAAAGATTTTTCTCCAGGATGGTAATTTATTATTTCACTGTTTGTACTCTTGTCTTTGCAGACATTAGAGATTATTCCAAAAAACCTTGCTGCTTGTGTACATCGTTTCTACAGTAAACCATGGTTTCATACACTTAAATTTTTCAACAGATTAAACACTGGCCATCTGAACTTCTCTTCATGAATTACAGGACTTAACAAGCAGAAAATGCAGGAACCTTACTTTCATCATGTATTCTTCAAGAATTGACAAGCCAATATATTTTATAATATTTGGTAAGTGTTCCATGGAAGTTCATGAAGTTTCAACTTTAATACACAATGTTCTCAATGGAATTTCAAAACTCTGGTATATGCAATATATAGATCTATAGGCACAAGCTTATTTGCACCTTTCTTTGTCTTTAGATCTACTACATTATCAAAATTATTTTGAACAAGACACTAGATAGGCTACTATTTGTCTGAGAAATTACAAATGTTTATTGGTGAAGCAGGTGCTTCATGATGAATATCTGAAGCAATGCACTGTAACAACATGGAAAGATGCAACAGCACCCTTAATATAATGATATACAAATTAAGACAATATTTGAAATCAGCTTCCAGATTGTTAAAGGAAAGAACCATTACTCCAAGTTCCATGTTTCTCCCATGTGTCAGCAATGCACAAAATTAAAGAAATTGGCAATGTTTCACCAAATTACATGCAAACATTCATTATGGACCCCTATACTCCTTCAAAATGCCATACCTTGATGATGATGTCAAAATGCACAGATCAACTTGCACATCCATGACTCTATGGCAACACAAACAAAACTGGTGTTTATCCCAGTGATTTTTTCACTGGATTTAAGACAAAAACAGACTCATAAACGCAGAAGCAACTTAAATTCATTTTTCACTTCACTTTCACTTTATTAATGTTGACTTCCCTGGTAAGAAAGAGTTTTCAATTCATTCAAGTTTGTGGCATTAAAAATTTCAAAGTTAAGGACATTTAAAAATAGTAACGACACACAAAAAAGCTAGAGGAACTCAGCAGGTTAGGCAGCATCTATGGAGATGGATAAAAAGTCAATGTTTCAAGCCGAAACCCTTCATCAGGACCAGTCCGAAATGTGAACTATTTATTGCTCTCCACAGATGCTATCCAGCCTGTTGAGTTCCTCCAGTATTTTGAGAGTGTTGCTCTGGATTTCCAGTATTGGCAGAACTTTGTGTTTAAAAATAGCACGATATCATGTGTTGCGAATTCCTGTTCATCAGCAAGGATAACAATGACTCCATTTCAAATGCTATTCATCAAGGTTTCTGTTGCAATCATTTGTAAAAATTATGAACTTCCATGCAACAACCACCTGCAGCCTACTAGCCTTGATATCAATTTCTACCTTGATGTCATCCCACCCAAATTCAATTTCACTGAAGTAAGGCATATTTTTTCGTTTGAGCTGATGATACGGCAATGCAAATTCTGCAGCAGTAAATTCTTCAAAATTCATTTTCATCTACTTTCAATACCATGATCAATTAATTTCAGCAATGTCATTATTCTTTTGACCCAACACTACTTACAATTCTGAGCAACTTCCTGTACTGGCAAGTTCCATTTGTTGAGCATTTAACCCAGATAAATTGTTAGAGAAAGGCCTCTAAGTAATGGTGTCATCTTAGAAATACCATCGTCAGCCTATCAGGGAAAATGAGAAAATAATTCGACACCAAGTAAAAATTGTTTCAAAAGAGAAACTCCCCATGCCTTGAGAAACAAGCCACTTTGCATGGCTCCTTAAGTGCAAACTCAGTCTTGCTTCTTTCATGAACCAAGTTAGGAGGATAGCATCATAAAAGAAACCAACTTTATTCTCAAAGGAGCCAGCTATTTTCCAACATATCTGACGGCTGGAAGCAGCTCAAAGAAACCCTACAGGATTCATAAAGCCCATGACCCAGAAATATTGCAAGAAAGATCCTTATCAGGAGTTATTGGCAATATCACAATAAATCCAAGACAACTGCAATCATTGATGGTATGAACACAAAAATACACACAAGGCTGCCCCATTATGAGCAACCTGTGAAAGTAAACCTATTACTGAAACAAGAGGTTCAACTTAATTTAATGTGTGCCATATACTGCATAGATAAAATCGATAATTGATATCTTGCTCCAACCACAGTATCTGAATCAATGGATACATGTGGAAAATCATAAGCTAGTGACATACATACAACAGTACAGAACAGGAATAGGGCCTTCAGCCCACAATGCAAACTAAATAAGCTAATGATGCTTACACTTCTGTTCACACTCATGTGCCCAAGAGCCTCTTCATCGTATCTGCCTCTTTTACTTTGGGTTGTATAGACTGTGGTGTCAGTTGAATGAACAAAATTGATAGCTTTGAGTAATGCATGAAGTGTCTTTGAACTAAAATGTTAACTCTGTTTTTCTTTCAACCCTTGAAGCCTGACCTGATGTGTATTTCCAGCACTTTTTTGTTACATTTCTAGCATTTGTAGTTTTTTTAATGCTGACTAATGCATCTTGCTTTGTGAAATGTCACGAACGATAGGATCATTTACTAATCTGCTTCTCACACTGAGAAGCTTTCAGATTTTATTTTCTGAAAGAATGCGTTCAAGGTTTCTTCGACCACCCTCCTCCTCAAGGATGAAACCTTGTCAAAACTAACTCCGGAAAGATCAATTTCAACAACTCTAATATTTCAGGTACATAACAAAGAATCCAGCTAGGATACAAATTTAATACTGGAATAACCAATGTGTTATTTGAACACATGGCCCAGAACTCAGATTCTTTTTGCCATTAACCTGCACTGAGGCAATTTACAGTAGATAATTAGCCTACTGGTGCATATTTAGGATACGAGAAGAAACCAAATAATGAGAGCAAATACAGTTGCAGAAGGAAAATGTGAAGTTCATAATGACAAGCACCCAGGTCCCTTAAACGGTTGATGCTACACTTGGTCCAATATTATACTGATGGAAAAGGCAATCACTCTCACTTCAGCTCTTTGGGCTGTGTGGAATCACAGCTTGCAAGGTCAGGAACCAAATGGGTCTTGGCAAAAATCTAACCTGGGAATCTGCAGCTATAATAATGGCGAGCAAGTCTTTTGATTAAACTGTCAATGACAGCTTCCACCATTTAACTTTGATGATTGACAGCAGATTAATTGGCAGTAACTAAGCAAACTGAATTTTTCCAGCTTTTTGTGAACAGGACAATGCTTTTCAATCTTCTTATAAAGTTTGTAATTTTTTTCTAATGATGAAAGAAAATTGATCGGTAGGAATAACATTAATTCTAATGCCTGTTTATTATTAACTACTAACAATTTCCAGTTTGTAATACCTTGTTTACGCAGCTTATTTACAGAAGTTATTTCAAGCATTGAGGTATGGACCACAATGAAAATAATACCCCATGCAGTATGTTGTAATTATCATGGTTTTTGTAACCACCTTGCAGTGTTGCAAGTATCTTACAACATGTTCAATTAGCTTATTGGCATTTTGAAATGGATGTGGAAAGTTAGTTTGCAATAAAAATATTTCAAGAGGAGAATATTTCTCCCCCAGATCGTGAGAGATTTTCTTCTGAATGAAACAGATATTACCTTTATAAGTACAAAGTCCAATTTATAAACTCACCCATCAAGCACTTAAACTTCATCACTACTTTTTCTGCCCCTTAAAAATCACTAATGACAACCTGGCTTTGTCCAAGCTTTCAGTTACTTTTCCTAATTATTCATTCCAAGACCTTAATCTCAGAGTTAGCATGGCAGTGCTCATGAGAAACCTCTTGAGACACAACAGATTGAATTGGAAATGCTAAATAAATGCTGGTTTAATTTTTAGACAAAATTAAATTGAACCAAATCAATAATCATTTTTAAACTTTCCTAATTTTAATTCAAGCACTGACAAACATTTTGCTCAGGTCACATCAGTCTCCAGTCAGAGCCCAGATGCACTTACCAAGACAAACCACAATTATTCCAGCACCGGAAGCTGTTACGAACAGCCATAGGAGCAAACAGTATCCAAGCTTTATGATACAAGGAAAACTACTTAGAAATAAATATAATAAGGCTAAGAGGAGATCCAGTATAGCAAATCATAACTGCTAAACATCAACAAATTTTTAAATACTGCCTGACCTTAAAAATTTATTATAAACAATAAATGATTCAAAATAACAAACCATTAAAAGTTATTTTCCTTGGAAACCCTTAATATTTACTTCCTAAATAATTTTGATTCCAATTATTAGACTCATTATCCAACCTCAGCTTAATTTTGACCTCATCCACTTAAGAGAATGGTGAACTTTGACAACACACAATCCTAATAAAAGAACAGATCAATTTGACTAATTCCCCAAAGCCATTCTACTTGGTGATATTGGAATTCAAAGATAGTCTTTACCTTGTCAGTGGTTCTTTCTGGCTCTTCTCCTGCTGCAATGTTAATATCACCGACAGTAACTGAGGTGTCTGTAGTGGATGATGACCTGGGCCTGTATTGATGCTGTTGCAGGATTGCAGTCAGTGAACTATCCTGAGGTGCTTTGCGCACAAGATGAGGACTTCCTTTCTGGGCTTCACTTGATCCACTTTTTGTTCGCCTGCTGCTGCTGTGGAGACTAGCTCCTCTCTTAATGGATGGTCTTGCCCGGATCTGCTGTAATACCCTGTTGAAGGCTGTGGGACGAGCAGGAAGATCATGAAGGGACACAGCATAGGACACGCGGTGCATTTCAGGAGATCGCTCCTTTTCATCGGCAGAGTCATGATCGGAGTAACCATAAGGATGGTGGCAGAGCTGGGATGTATCCTGCATACTCTGTTCACGCTCCCGAGACCGCTTTCGATGATGGAAAAGCTGCTTCAAACCATGTCCAAACATACCACCTGAACCACCTCCTTCCGATATTTGCTGGATTTTCTTAAAAGACAAAAAAAATAAAATGTCACTATTCAATCCCTTAGTCCTTAATGATACCACATATTCTGCTTCAAAGATCTTTCAAGCAGTTCCATGTCAAGCTTTCACCTCTTAGCATTTGATTAAAAAAGCTATGTATTATTTATGTCAAAAACAAATATAAATGATTTTGCTTCAGTCTATGTATAGCACCCTCGCCTCCAAGTCCAACGTTATCAGTCTGTTCGTGTCTGCAATAAAAAACCCTTTCATTGAAATTTTGTTTTCAATGAGTGGTACAGAATCAGAGTATAGACATTTCCAACCTAAAAGGAAAAGAAACACAAAATAAATGCAAGTTTTCATACAACTCCTCAATGTTAACAAGAGGAAATGGACAGGGGAAATCTACACAGATTTGTAAATAAATAAGAAAAGGCACTAAGCCAAGGAGCATTGCTTAACAGATATTACTTCTGCTGTTATAGTATCACACAATACAGAATCAGGTCCTTCTGTTTCGACTAAATAAGGATTTACATGAAAGTTACGCTAATCCCATTTTATTCTCCCCACGTTTGCATCAACTCCCCCAGCTCATACCTCGCACCTACAGGTTATTGCCAATTTCTTGTCGTTGACAGGAAACCAAAGGAAACTTCTGAGTTCACAGTTAGAACATACAAACTCCATGCAGAGAGAGATTAAGGTGAAAAATGGACCTGGTTTGCTTGAGCTGAGGCAGTTCTTTACGAGGTATTTAGAAGCACAATTTCAATGTGACCTTTTACCTTTTTCACCCAAATATACCTCACAATGCAGTCCAGTCAAAAGCACCCATTCAATTAACGTGCCCAAGCTGCTCTAATCTTTAATCTAAACCTTGGTTATGTACTATGTGCATCAATATGCTTGTGCATACTATTCAAACACAAGCAGTAGCTCAATCAAGCCCAAGCATGCTTTGATGACACACTTCAACAACAGTCATCCGACAATGATCAGAGACAGGAAAGGAGACCAGTCTTCCATTACACTGCCCTCCAGCATGATTGTTTCAAAGCGTGACTAAAATCCTGACTAATTATCATTGGGTTTACATATTTCACAATGCAGAGCATCCTCGCAGCAATGAAGTGAGATCTAAAGAATAGTCTAAACCTATAATGTTACAACACCATGGGATGGTTGCTATCTCAGAGTACAACTATGAATAGACAAGCTGAACATGAAGTCACAGAAATAAGGCCAGGACCACAAGGTCCATACCAATCCTCAAATCACTTCCATAGAAGTCAACAGTTTGACCCATAACTTGCGTTCACTGGAGACTTAAGTGCTCATCTAGATACTTACTAAAAGTACCTTCTTCTACTGCACAGGACCAAAAGTTGTAATTTTAGCTAGCTCCATCTTGGTTACTAGCCTCCAGAGTATCCAAGGTAGCTTCAAGGAATGGTGCCCTAGAAAGGTGATGTCCATTATTAAGGATACCTCCCACCCCAACACCCAGGGAATGCCCTCCTCTCATTGTTACCATCAGGAAGGAGGTCCAGAAGTCTGAAGGCACACACCCTCAGCGATTCAGGAAGTGTTTTCCTCTCTGCTATCTGATTTACATATATAAAATTTGTTTCTATACCATTTTTATATTTTTTATATATAAAAGTACACACACATTTACTGTAACTGCTTTACTTTTTTTTCTTTCTATATTACCATAGATTGTACTGCTCTACTAAGTCAACAAGTTTCATGACACATGCCAGTGATAATAAACCTGATTTTGAAAAAACCACCCTATAAGACAGTGCACTCTAGGTATCAATCTTCATGCTACATCTTAAGAGGTTTAGCCCTTTGAGGTCTTTTAAGATATTGCCCAAATCAATGCCTTCTAGTTTTTCCATTTATAACTTAGCAAAAGCAGAAATTAATAGCTATAAGATTGCACAGTCATTTTAATTTCCTATTTTGAAACTTGGCATAATAATAAACTTCGAGCAAATCGGTCTGTGGACAAGTTAATTGATAAGCCACAGTTTAAGTCACTAATATAGGAAATGCCCATTTGTTACCTTGCTAATTTGTTTGATCTTATTATTATTTTCTTCAAATAGAAAATCTTTTATCCCCTTAATGATACAACTATTGAACATAACGCCTAAATTAATAGTAACATAGGTCACCTCTGATCCACTCCCCGTGGTACGCAGAATATAATTACAGCAGCTATCACATTTAACCTCTGCATCTCCAGACCCAGAGGAATCATTGGTTACGCAGGGTAACACAATAGTAAGGTTGGTTGAAAGGAGCACACATTCAAAGGCTGAATGTTCACCTAATCTTAATACCCAAATACAAAATTACAGAAACATGAAACCATAGCAAAGCATAATTGCTACCAACTTTTAGAGACTGACCAATAACAAAAGCAAAACTGGATATTGACCACCTAACTGGGAGGGAGCAGGAGCCATTTTCAAATTGGAATACAATCAGGTTTGATATCACTGGCATATGTCCTGAAATTTGTTAACTTTGTGGCAGCAGTACAATGCAATACATAATAAATATACTTACTGTAATTCAGTTTTTTATACATGTATATTTTGTTAAATTAAAATAAGCAGTGCAAAAACAGAAACAAAAAAGTAATGAGGTAGTGTACATGGGTTCGAAGTCCATAGATGTCAGACAGGAAGAAGCTGTTCCAGAATCACTGGTATGAGTCTTCAGGATTCCGTACCTTCTTCCTGATGGTAACAATGAGAAGAGGGCAAGTCCCGGGTGGTGTGGGTCCTTAATGATGGATGCCACCTTTCTGAGGCACTGCCCCTTGAAGGTGTCTTGGATACTATGGAGGCTAGTACCCATTATCGAGCTGACTAACTTTATCACTCTCTGCAATTTACTTCGATCCCATGCAGTAGTGCCCCCTCTCCCCCTGCTCAGCATACCAGATAGTGATGCAGCTAGTCAGAATGGTCTCCACAGTACGTCTGTGGAAGTTTGAGTGTTTTAGGTGATAAACCAAATCCCCTCAGACTCCTAATAAAATATATCTGCCGTCTTGCCTTCTTTATAGCTGCATTGATATGTTGGATCCAGATTATATCCTCAGAAATATTGACACCCAGAAACTTCAGATTCAGATTCAGTTTATTGTTATTTAGAAACCACAAATGCAATGCAGTTAAAAAATGAGACAACGTTCCTCCAGAATGATATCACAAAATCATATGACAAAACAGACTACACCAGAAAATCCACATAACGTTTGGCAATCCCCAATCCAGAGTCCGGAGAGGCTGATGCGTATTAATATCGCGCTACCGTCTTAGCGCGTTCCCTGGAAAGGAGCTCCAAATCCACCAAACAAGACCAAAAACTAAAGCTACAAGACCTGCACAAAACCACATAGTTACAACAGTGCAAACAATAGCATAATTGATAAAAAAAAAACAGACCACGGGCACAGTAAAAATAGTCCAAAGATGTTAAAGGACTATAAGTTCAAAAGAAATCACCAGTTTCCTGAACACCTCCCTCTGCAACTGAATCCTAGACTTCCTGACTGGGAGATCTCAGTCAGTCCGGATCAGGAGCAGCATCTCCAACAAAATCACACTGAGCACGGGGGCTCCCCAGGGTTGTGTGCTCAGTCCACTGCTGTTCACTCTGCTGACCCACGACTGTGCTGTAACACACAGCTTGAACCGTATCATCAAGTTCGCCGATGACACCACCGTGGTGGGTCTTATCAGCAAGAACAACAAGTCAGCTTACAGAGAGGAGATGCAGCGGCTTACGGACTGGTGCAGAGCCAACAACCTGTCTCTGAATGTGAACAAAACAAAAGAGATGGTTGTCAACTTCAGGAGGGCACGGAGTGACCACTCCCCGTTGACCAACAACGGCTCCTAGGTAGAGATTGTAAAAAGCAACAAATTTCTTGGTGTTCACCTGACGGAGAATCTCACCTGGTCCCTCAACACCAGCTCCATAGCAAAGAAAGCTCAGCAGCGTCTCTACTTTTTGCGAAGACTAAGGGAAGTCCATCTCCCACCCCCCATCCTCATCACATTCTACAGGGGTTGTATTGACAGCGTCTGCCTGGTTCGGAAATTGTACCATCTCGGATTGCAAGACCCTGCAGCGGATAGAGAGGTCAGCTGAGAAGATCATCGGGGTCTCTCTTCCCGCCATCACGGACATTTACACTACACATTGCATCCGCAAAGGAAACAGCATTATGAAAGACCCCATGCACCCGTCATACAATCTCTTCTCCCTCCTGCCGTCTGGGAAAAGGCTCTGAAGCATTCGGGCTCTTACGACCAGACTATATAACAGTTTCTTCCCCCAAGCTATCAGACTCCTCAATACCCGAAGCCTGGACTGACACCTTGCCCTACTATCCTGTTTATTATTTATTGTAATGCCGGTACTGTTTTTGTGCACTTTATGCAGTTCAGTGTAGGTCTGTAGTCTAGTATAGCTTTCTCTGTGATTTTTTTTTTATTACGTAGTTCAGTCTAGTTTTTGTACTGTGTCATGTAAACCATGGTCCTGAAAAATGTTGTCTCATTTTTACTATGCACTGTACCAGCAGTTATGGTTGAAATGACAATAAAAGTTGACTTGACAAGTCCCCAGGGTCCTGACAGACTCATCATCCCACACCAGCGGCAGAAGGGAATACCCCCACTATGAACTTGCACGGCGCCGCCCAACTCAGCCTCGCAGACGCAGCACACAATGAGAGTTCCGTCGAACCCAGCCTCGCAGACGTAGCACACACCGAAAGCGACCTGACTGCAGTGGACTCCAAGTCCGTCGAACCTCCGAGCCGCCAACCATCCTCTCCGGCACAGCTTCTCCGAGCGCCATTCTCTGCCGAGCGTATTAAGACTGCCCCGCCAATTGCCATGCGACACCGAGGACTGGGGGCCTGTTCTTCCCAGCAGAGTCCCTGGACCCCACAGCAGCAGCAGCAATGAAGAAGGTCTTCCTGGAGATTTCCCGATGTTCCTCTGGGTTCCCACATCTGTTTTCAATCAATTATGATTGCGCACAGCACCCCACTTCACCGGAGTGGCCGCTGCAAGCTGCGTCGTGCCGCCATCTTGGAATACAAATTAGAATTTCACTGATCCAGTAACTTAATTAGTTATGTTAATGGAGTTCAACAAAGTGAACTTAAATCTCTGGAATCATAAGACTGACTAACATATACAATTTGACACTCTGTAACCCTTATACTTGGAACTCAAATATTTTAGCTTTATACTTAGATATACCATCTCAAACACATTGAATCATTAACCAAGATATTGGAACTCTATTCCTACAATAATTTCATCTTGTTTCTCTGGAGGGACTGAAACTTAAATGATTCTTAAAAGTTCAGAATAAATATATTATCAAAGTGCATGCGTGTCACCATATACAACCTTGAGATTCATTTTCCTGTAGACATTCTCAATAAATCTAATAACCATAATAGAATCAATGAAAGACCATACCAACTGGGTGTACAACAGTGTGCGAAAGACAACAAATTGTTCAAATATAAAAAGAAATGAATAATTAATAAATTATGAATAAATAACAAGAACATGAGGTGAAGAGCCTTTGAAAGTGAGTCCATAAGTTGTGTGAACATTTCAGTAGTGGAGCAAGTGAAATTGAATGAAGTTTTCCCCTTTGGTTCAAGAGCCTGATAGTTGAGAAGTAATAACTGTTCCTGAACCCAGTGGTGCAAGCTGTGAGGCTCTGTACCTTCTTCCTCATTGGAGCAGTGAGAAGAGAGCATATCCTGGGTGTTGGTGGTAGCTGACGATAGATGCTGCTTTCTTGTGACAACTCTGTGTAGGTGATAAGACTGGGCCATATCCACTACTTTTGTAGGACTTTTCGTTCAAGGGCATTGGTGTTTCTATATCAGGCTGTGATGCAGCCAGTTAACACACTCTCCACCATATATCTATAGAAGTTTGTCAAATTTCTGGATGTCATCCCAAATCTTCACAAACTGCAAAGGAAGTATAGGTATTATCATGCTTTCTTCATAATTGCACTTACGTGCTGGGCCCAGGACATATTGTCTGAAATGCTAACACCAAGGAATTTAAACTGGCCAGCCCTCTCCACCTCCATTCCCCCAATAAAGACTGGCTCATGAAACTTTCTCCATCCTGAAGTCAATAATCAGCTCCTTGGTGTTGCGGACATTGAGGAAGAGGCTATTGCTGTAGCACCATTCAGCCAGTTTTTCAGACTCCCTCCTACATGCTGATTCATCCTACAAAAATGGTGTCATCAGCAAACTTGAACATGGGATGGGAGCTGTGAATAACCACACAGTAAGTGTAAAGCAAGTACAACACACAGCACCTGTGCTGATGAAGATTATGGAGGAGATGTTGTTGCCAATCCAAACTGTCTGCAAGTGAGGAAATAGAGGATCCATTTGTACAAGGAGATATTGAGGCCAAGGTCTTGAAGCTTATTGACTAGCTTTGAGAAGGGGATAGTTTTTAATGCTGAGTTGCAGTCTATACAGAGCATCCTGAAATATGCATCTTTGCTGTCCAGATGTTCCAGGGTTGAGTGAAGAGCCAATGAGATGGCGTCAGCTGTGGACCTCTTGTTCTGGTAAGCATATTGGGATGGATTCTTTCCTTGGGTTCACCCTCCTGAAAGATGAAAGATCAAAATCACAGGGTCATTGGGGGCAATGCTTTGACGATCCATGCTTTGACGATCAAAGCGAGTATTGAAGGCACTGAGCTCACCTAGAAGCAAAGCCCTGTTTTCACCTGTGATGCTTGATTTCACTTTACAAAAGGTGATAGCATTCAAGTCCTGCCACAACTGTTGAGAATCCTTCACTGATTCAAATTTAGTCCGGAATTGACACATTACCCTTGAGATGGCTTTCTGGAGATCATACTTGGACCTCATGCAACTTCTTTGGTTGCCAGACCTGAGTGTATCTGACCTGGCCCTCAGCAGATTGTGGATCTCACTGTTCATCCAAGGTTTCTGGTTAGGGAAAACTGACAGACTTTGTGGGGACACACTCATCTGCAACTGTTTTTATAAAGTCTGGGACATGGTGTTCTCCTTCTGATCCACAGACAAGTTCTTGAACATGGCCCAGCTCACTGACTTGAAGCAATCCCATAGCTGTTCCTCTGTCCCCCATGACCACCTCACCTCTTTGTTCTCCTAATCTCTGGAACCTTGTTCTTTAGCCTCTGCCTGAATGCAAAGCAGAAGGAGAGCCAAATGATCAGATTTCCAAAAATGCAGTCTGGAGATAAAACAGAAGGAATTTCTTATCTTATTATGACAGTGGCCTAGTATGTGGGGATGTCTGGTGCTACAGGTTAAATATTGATAATAATTGGGCAGCGATTTCTTCACACGGACCTGGCTGAAATCCACTTATGATATGAAATGTGTCAGGATGAATTATCTCTTGCTTGGAGATGGCATCATGCAGTCTCTCAAGTGCTTGATTATAGTTGGTGAATGGTATTTAAACTGCAATCAGGATCATGGAGGAATACTCTGTTGGTAAATAGAATGGACAGCATTTGATTGTTTGATGCTCAAGGTCAGGCGAAACATAAATTTATCAAAACCACCACATCAGAGTACCACAGAGAGTTCATCATTAAACATACACCTCCATCTTTCATCTTCTTCAAATGAGCAGTTCAGTCCATCCTGTTATCACATGAAGCCTTCAGGTCTGATCGCCATATCCAAGCCATGTCTCAGTAAAACATAGAACACAACAATTTCTCATTTCCCTTCAATATTCCAATTATGTTCTCTGGTCCTCAATTTTGTTCTCTAGCGACTGCACATTTGCTAACAAGATGCTAGGTGGGGGGGGGGGGGTATAACAGGTATATTTAGAAGTATTGTATGTAGCCCACAGAACATCATTGTGGTTTACTGGTGCCTTCTTGCATGGAATACCATACTTTTAGATTTGAGGTTCAACAAACATCCTTCCCAAACCACACTTAACCACTTGCATTGTAGCATAAGTAGGTATTCAACTGAATTAATTGCTTATAGAATGATAAACTGATAGACTGTGGGTTGGAAGATATGTAGACGGCTGATGGTTAGAACCAGTCAGTTGTTCTTGGCAACTACAAAAATTAACATTAGAGAATCCAAAAAGGGATTAGTCAGATTTTATTTTAGACTGCCTTTCAATACCATTAAATTATGTCATAAAGTAGAATAAAATAATATTGCCAATTACTGAATTAATAAGAAAAAATGTTTTGGAAATTCAGTAGCACAACACACACAAAATGCTGGAGGAATTCAGCAGGCCAGGCAGACAGCATCTATGGAAAAGAGTAAACAGTCAATGTTTTGGGCCAAGACCTGATGCTGCCTGACCTGCTGAATTCCTCCAGTATTTTGTGTGTATTGCTTGGATTTCCAGCATCTGCAGATTTTCTCTTGTTTGTGATTTGGTAGCACATTTTCAGCTTGCGCTAAACTAAACTGATGTGGTAATTGAAGAAACCTAATTAAAATAACCTACTGGAACAAGAAAGAGCACAGCAACACTTTACAGGAACTCTATCCACCTGTAAGCATTTTCTTTACTGTCTAAAATGGCTTAATTTGAAACTTGGTAGTAATAAGTTCATCCTTAGATATACTTTTTCCCCCACATGCTTCAGCCAGTGCCTACATAATTGAAGAGCTTGCAAGCCAGTTTATCAATTGCTTTAGTAGAATTTTGATAATGCAATTAAGAAAGAATATACAATTACTTTAAGGATAGATTGCTGAATTGCTACAATACTCAGTCTACATTGTTTCTGCAGTAAATTTTGACAGAATGGCAACACACAATATGTGCCACACTTAAGTATGTCCACATGAACAAGTACCTGTACTGCTATTTCCATTACAGAGCATCAACCATCAAGGCCCTGGGAGCAAAATTCAAATAAGACCAATAATCTGCAAATTTGAACTACTGTTCCTAAAAGATGAATAGTTAATTAAACAATTTGAAATAAATAGTGCATGTAAATACTCATGAAGTCTATAAATATGTGATTGCCTCAACAATTCCTCATGGTTGTCTGACTTCACAGTTCAGTGCTACTAAGTAGCAGAGTAAATCACAGAGGATTGGATGATCTGGTGAGTTGGACTGCTATGACAGCCTCACCAAGGGCCTCCCTAAATTAAGGGTGCCATCCCAGAAGTTAATCAATTTGACTCAACTCAGACTCAAACAATTCAATCAAAACCCCTTCCATTTCACTCATCCCTCCCCATCCCCTGCAACTGTAGGAGATGCAACACTTGTCCCTATATTTCCTCCTACCTTGTTGATTGAGTTCAGTGCTCTCAACGTGACCTTCTCTATATCTGAAAGACCAAGCATAGACTGCTTTTCAAAGCATAAGGGTTCTCTCCACATTGGTTATCTTGAATCGCCACACCATTTTCCTTCTTCTTTTATTCTAACCTATCTAGTGTCTTAGCCCTCACCCATCTAGTTCTATCCGTCTTTCACATACACAGTCAACCCACTGGGCCTTCTATCCTTTCCTACAACTGATCCCATCTGTCCATTATTGCGCTCTCATCAGGATCCACATATTACCTTCCTTGCTTAGCAGATTCCACCATCCCAGCTGTCTTTGCTGTTTCCCAGCCTGTTTCAAATTCCATTGTTTTTTCCCCATGGTTCCATCAACAGTAACTATCAACTCCTTCTCACATGGCTCTTCATATTGCTTGCCAGCACCTGCCATAACTATCCCTCTCAGTTCCTTAAATACTATTTCCACCTCATTCTCGGTCCTACTGCAGGGTCAGGACCTGAAACATCAGTCATCCCTTCACCTTCAGAAATACTGCTTGAATCACTGAGATGTTCTTGCTATCTATTTTTTGCTACAATTGTATTTCTATCTCTAGACAACAGGATATCAATCAGTGGAATGAAGAATGAAATGATGAATGCCCACGATGCTTAGAGGTGGCAATACAAGTGTCTATAGCCAGGAACCCTCCACATTAATTTAGAACCCACATTACCTTTCTTCTTTCTTTTTCAATCTTTTTATTAAATTTCATATATAAAAAAAACAACACATAATAATGAACAGATTACAAATTCAATAAACTTGAAATTACATTAGTAATAGGATAATAATATCCTATTAAACATCAATCGACAAAAGGTACATAAATCAATCAAGTCTATATAAATATATATGAAAAAAAAAACAAAAATAATCATCGAAAAAAGAAAAAAAAAATTGAAATTATATATGAGAAAAAATATATATTGAAAAAAAAATACTAAACTAAACTAACATGGGCAATAATAGCACTTTATAAATATATAAAGGTGTCAAGAAAAGAACTCCGGAACTCCATACCTGAACAAGGATAAGTAGAGAAAAGGATCTGAAATAGGCCAAATTAATTCATATGAAAATGTCGAATAAATGGTCCCCAGGTTTCTTCAAATTTAATTGAAGAATCAAAGATAGTGCTTCTGATTTTTTCCAAACTCAAATAAGAAATGGTTTGGGAGAACCAGAACCCACATTACCAAAGGACCTCAGGACAAGTTGAATACTATTCATCACACATTTGTGCAGCTCCATTCCATACAGTATAAGACTTTGATAAAAAAGGAGTTTGAAAAAACCTCTGGATGGGAAAATTCAGTGCTAACCAGGAGTGGCATAGTTACACAGTAACTAGCCAAACCTGGAAATTGCTGCCAGGGAAGGTTGAATGAGAACAAGTGAAAGATTAACTAACTCGAACGTATCAATCTATGAAAATTACACAAAATGCAGAAGCTGAAAATCTGAAATAAAATCAAAAAGTGTTGGAGACACAAGGCAGCACCCATAGAAAGACAAAGGAGTTAATACTTCAGGTAATCAATTCTGTCAAAATTTGGAAAGAGAGTTAATAAATTAGTTTTGAACAGCAGAGAAGTTAAGGGATGGATATGATGAAACTATTCTTCCACTTATCTACTGTACTGGTACTCACAACATAGTTTCCTCCCCACTGGAGAAGCCAACCACAGATCTGGTGACCACCTCATTCAGTCCAGAGGACAAACCATACTGTTCCTTTGGATTCATCAGCTGCATGGAAAGGGGGACCTTGCTACATGGGAAACAGTTTGCTCTCCATATTGTACTGCCCTGGCTTGCATACCAACTTAACAAGATTCCAATGATGAATAGACAACTGATATACATTCCTGAAGCAATATTACATCCTGCATTTCAACTGTAAACCAAATAACCTGTTATGGAAAGCAAATTTCCAACAGTTATGCCATAACTGATAGAGTGATCAATAACTGTAGTCTTGCAACAGGCACTAATATTCATTATTCTATGGACTTCAATCATTGTTATGGTGGCCCACCCCTGCATATACTCAATAATCCCACTCGCCTGTCAATAAGATGGTTTTCACCAACAAAGATGTTCAGTGGAGAACTTGCAAATTATCTTGATCAACATGTATCAAAAGGAGCTTTGAGCATCTCATTCTCCTGTAATATCTTTGGGAACATGGCCAAATTGCAGTATTTTCACACACCCAAGACAGTCTTCATAAGACTGTATATACACAAAACAGCAAAAACAGAAGACAAACAAAGCCAAACAACTTCAAAATCAACACACTAAATCAAACCTCCGTCATCCTACCACACCCAGGCATTGATGCTGGTGAACAATTCAACTGTACAAGAAACAGGAAATTCCAAAAACAACACAATCCACAATCCATTTTGCACCCTTATCTATAAATTTCTGCCTTAAAAATATTTAGAGACACTGTTGTCAATGCTTGTTCAAAAAACTTCAAAGACTTAAGACCTTCTGAAAGAAACAAAATTGTATCTCATTGTTATAAATAGCAAAGCATCCATTTTTAAACAGTATACCTTAATTCTAGATTTGGTGTAAATAACCTCTCTAAATCCAACATATCAAGACCCCAAGGGATTCTATAGGTTTCAACCTAATCTCCTTTTACTCCTCTATTCTCTGGCTTAGCCTCCCTGCTGCATTGGCATACAAGCCTTCCACAAACAATTATTTGGAAACTCTCTACTACTTAAATTCACCACTTAAATATGCTTTCTTTGTTTTTCATGCCAAAAAAAAATATTCTCAAATTACGCTCCATTTGTTAGATCTTTGCTGACCCATTAATCTAGTCATATCAAAAGAACTGAAGATATTGGAAATAAGAAATAGAAACAGAAAACACTGGTATTATTCAACAGGTCAGGCTGCATCCGAGAAAAAGAGCTTGCCATCTGATGAAAAGTCTTAGACCTGAAACTTTAGCTCTGTTTCTGTTCCCACGGATGTAGCTTGACCTGCTGAGTATTTATAACCTTTTCTGTTTATTTCAGATTTTTGGCAACTGCACTTTAATTTCATTTTCACCTACTTATTGAATTCACGACCACTTCTCTTTCAAGAATACCTAACCAGAAGTTCTACTCTGCTCTCCAATGGTACTTCCGTTTGTCTCTCCTGTGTTCTTCGCCCTCGGCTGAGTCTGTTTCCCTGCTTATCTTTGATAACATATCTATATCCTTTGGTAGTTTCCTTATTATCACTGCACAACTTGAACAATTCCGCTTTGCATACATGAGGCTAAACATAGACAATTTTGATATGTAATGATAAGCAGATAGAATGAAGCACCAGGCAATGACCATCCCAAACACGAGTTTCTATATATCTTTTTTTTAAATCAGATGTCACATAAAAAGCAAGTCAAGGCAACTTAAAGTAGAAAACAAGGAGAGGAATTAAACTGTAATTCAATGTATATATTAGCACATTCAAGTTGCTGTAAACCAAGAACTTAAAGGGAGGAGGGCCACAGGAAATAACATTCAGGAATGTCTTTTAAGCACACATGGAAAAACATTACAAAAAGCTGTAAAATTTTATCCTTTTTAAACATATTTTGTTCAACAGGGACATTTCAACTTTTACCGTTGAGTTGTAACATGATGATTTTTGTTATTGAGCAAGCTCCCATTATATTCACATATAAATGAAGTTACACTATTCACAGCATCAAAGATAACCTGAGTTTTATTGAGATTGTGAATGTAGCTTGTAGAACAGAACAGTGTGGTGTAGTAACAGGGGCTTGGCTTTTGGTGTCTTTAACTCTGTTATTTCTGTCTGTACATGCCCCAAATCCCCCCTTCCCCATCCCTTACATATGTGTGTGTCTATCTAAAAGACTTAAACATTGTTGTACCTGCTCTCACCAGTACCCCTGGTAGAACATTCCAGGAACCTACCGCTGTGAGAAAAAAAATTGTCCCACATGTATCTTTTAACCCCCACCACCCCTCCGCCCTCCACTTACCGAAAATGCATGGCCCCTAATATTTGACATTTCTAACATGGAAGAAAGGTTCTGACCATCTGCCTTATCTATGCCTGTTATAATTTTATAAGCCTCTGTTAAATCTCTCTTCAGCCACTGAATCTCCAGAGAACACAAGTTTGTCCAACCTCTTCATAGAGCTTACATCCTCTAATTCAGGCAGCATCCTGGTTCTCCCCTGCACCCTTTTCCACTCTTCCTGTAAATGGGATGGCCAGAACTGTATACAGGACTTCAACTTAGCTGTCTATATGGCCTTATAAGTATAGATAAATCAATGTGCCCAGAAACAAACTGGAACATGATGGTAACAGTGAAGGATATTATTTCAGACATTTGACAAAACTATCTTGCATCTTTTTTCTTGATCTTAAAGTCAATCTTCCATCCTTCCCTCCAGTTCTTGAAGGAACATTCTCATACATAAATGCAATTCCCTCATGTCAGCATTCCATCCAGCATATTTCATCTCAGGCTGCAGATTCAGAAATACAATTCGACTCCAGTAAATTTACCAAGATGACGAAGTTTACCAGACAGGGAAAGAGGTTGCAGAAATGTTACAACAAGACAGAAAAACTGAGAAAGTGAGTAAGAAAACGGATAACGAAATTTAACTCTGACAAGTACGAAGTCCAAAATTAAACCAGTGCGAACTTACACAATAAATGGCAGGACCCTGCAGAATAAAGACACCTCAGGGTACAAAACGTAGATCCTACACATACAGCACATCTGGACATCTGAAGAGTATGTCTAGAATGCTTGCCTTCATTAGCCAAGCCACCAAGGAAAGAGCAGGGACATATTATTGCTGCTCAAAATATTGAATCAACTGCTCTTCAAGTATTGTGTGCAGTTCTGATCATTACACTATAGGAAAGATCTTATTAAGATGGATAGAGTGCAGAAATGATTCACAAGGATGCTGCCTGGATCTGAGTTATGTTAAGAGATTTTAGAAATTGGGTCTGTTTTCCCTGGAGCAATAGAAGCAACCATATGGAAATTTATAAAATTTAGAAAGGCATGAGGTCAATTTTCATAACATATGTCAATGATATCAAACCTGGTTCTGAATAGAGGATCTGTTTCCCAAAGAAGCAACATCTGAAACTGAAGGGAACAGGTGAAAGGTGGAAGGGAGGAGGTTTAAAAAGGAATATGAAGGGTAAACTTTTCGTGTCAGTAGTTGGTCTCCGGAATGAGCTGCCAATGGCACTGATAGAGGTACGAACAGTAACATTTAAGAGTGAACTGATCAGATACTTTATTTTTTATTTACTTATTGAGATACAGTGCAGAACAGGCCCCTTCAAGCCCTTTGAGGCACACCTCCCAGCAACCCCTGATTTAACCTTGCCCCAATCATGGGACAAGTTAAAATGACCAATTAACCTACCAACCAGAACATTTTTAGACTGTGGGAGGAAACTGGAGCACCCAGAGGAAACACACGCAATCATGGAGAGAATGTACAAATTCCTTACAGGCAGCAGCAGGAACTGAACTCAGATCAGCTGCTATGTAAAAATGCTGTGCTAACCACTAAGCTACTGTGCCGCCCCAAATTCAGATACTCAAATGAGTAAGGCAGAGAAATATTACATCAATGTAGTTAAGTGGGATTGGTTTAAACAGGCACAACACTCAAAGGTGTGATGGAGGGCTGACGTGGCTCTGACTTTCTTTTCAAAATAATGTAAAAAACACAGGTCAGCTGCACACTTGAGTAACCGCAGCTTATAATTTTATCAGGTCAGAACAAACAGGAAATTATTCATGTCAGCCTCCAGGCTTCACATATTACTGAGACACAACATAGGCAAACATTGAGTAAGAGCAAGGGGGAAGCATTTGTTTTTTTTAAATCTTTCCTCTTTCCTGCACCATCCAAAGACAAGCAATTGCCTTCAGTATTATGCCCATCACACCAGGTCACGCCTTGACCAACAGCACAAAAAATTCAATAGTAATCTAATTTTTAATTTCTTGTGGGAAAAGAGGGAAGCTTCAAGTTTTCCACAACCACACACCTCACTCTCAGCACCAGCACATAATTTGTTCTACATAACTGAGCTCAGAATCAGAAAACAATAAATCATAACTCCTTTTTAAACAGACGGATGAAGTCCAGGTGCAACGAGGCTGGTTCAAAATGAGTCAGCCAAGAAAGGAGGAGCAAAATTACTCAAAAGGAACCTTATTACCATGATACAAGAAGTGCATCAGCAAGACAAATCACAATAGAAAATGATCATATGACTAACGGGAAGGCACATCATGCGGACCAGACAATTAGCTGTCATTTGAAGCAAGTCAATTGTTTACACTTAACAAGTGCCTTTACATATGTGCAAGTATGTGGACTTATAGAAGCTAGTTCTAAGTCCCAAACAAAGTGCAGACTTGCCATGTTCAGTTCACAAAAGCAAGATATATCAGGCCAATAACTGCCCTATCTGTGCACTTTGAATCAAGACTAACAGAAGCATTTATGACTGTGGTCTCCACGCAGTGCTGACAATTGATGCAAACCATCAATATTCCTTAGTGGTAAGCTGACATTAAACTAGAAACTCTCAGCTTCATCCCTCATTGCTGTTTTGATCCAAACCAAAAACACAACTTCCAGCAGTTCAGAAATGAGCCAAGAATGATTGCCCAAGACAATAAAGAACAGTTTATAAGCAGTAGCCTAATTTCAGAAGTGAAGACACATGTAGTCTTAAATAAAAATTAACCAGATAGCTTCACAGAAATGTTTGATAAAAACATTGATAAGACAAAGAACATGGTAATACAATAATAACAGGGAGAAAGAGTACATACAAGGTCTAGCTTAAGCAATGATTAAGTCACCAGGCCAAGATAAAATGTATCCCACCCTCTTAACAAGAAGTAAATAATGCAGGCTATGACTATCACTTCCCAATTCTCTTGGCAATAGGTATGGGACAGAGGAATTAAAACAGTATTAATGTGTCACTGCTCAGAAACAAAAAAAACAATAATAGCCAGTCAATGAAACATTACAGGAGGGCATGCTGGAAAAAAAATGAGAGACTGTGCAAGCCAGTACTTAAAGGGAAATGAAAAGCTGACTAAATGTTAAAAAAACAGTATGGTAAGGATTTTGTAAAGCATTTGACAAGTCCTAAGTGGTAAACTGATCAAGAAAGTAACAGCCCATGATATCCAGGGTAAAGTTGTGATCAAGTCAAAGAACCAAGCTAAGTGAGAGAAAGGAAAGGATAACTATCAACAGTATTTTCTTCCGCTCAAAAGGATAATAAGCAGAGAAACAAAAATAAAAATAGAATATGCTGGAAATACTCAGTTGCTCAGGTAGCATCTGCAGAGAAACAAAGTTAACTTTTCTGGTACAAAGCACCTGGGCAGTCGATGGATCTCTGACTGATTGTGATTCAAGCATTTCTGTTTTTACCTCTACAAGCAGAATATCTGAAATAAAATCTCCTGATTATAGTCAGCAAGTTTCACAGCATCTGTAAAGAAACAGAATGAATGTTTCAGAAGTGTGACCTTTCACCAGAACAAGAAAACAAACCTGTTTTAGATTATAGAGAAAGGGCAAAAAATCAAAAAGGGAACATCTGCCATATAGTAGCGGTCAAGAATGATTGAATGCCACAGGTGATATTGGTGTTGGGTCAAAGAACAGAAGAAATTAAAAAGTGCAAGTGGATTTTTTCGTTAACTCCATGATTCATCAAGATCTACTAACACTGTGCCATTCTCTACAATCAGTAGTCAAAACTGCCCAACACATCACCTGCACCAGCCCACCTGACATCAAGGACAAAACAAACAGAAAGGTGCCAGAAGAGGGCCAGTAATATGATGAAGGACCCCACCAATCCTGCCCATGGACTATCTGTCCTACTCCCATCAGGGAGGAAGCTATATTGCATCTACACAAGGACCACGAAACTCAAAAATAGTTGCTTTCCCCAAGCAGAAAGGCTGATCAACACCTTAACCCACTATTTCACCCCTCCACACCCCCCCAACCACCACTAACTATTATATCATTTTCTGTCTATCACCTTAAGTGCAGAAACACCTATGCCAAGCATCACTTTATGGACATACAATCAATCTATGCATATAAATTATCTTTTCCTGCACCATACCAATATCCCTCAATTCTCTTAATACCAGATGGAGATGCAGAAAGTTTATTAATTGCAGCAAATCCATCTGGAGAAGAGGCAAATTGAAGGTGAAGAAAGAGAACAGATCAAAAGAAAAGATTTTAAAAATTTCGAAGTTAAATTTGGAAGTACAAGAAATCTAAAATGCAATATTTTTAAAATCAGAGGACATAAATGTAAGATAATTGACTTCAGGAGAAGGAAACCAAGATCCATAAGCTGGTCCTCGGAGGATCAGAGGTGGAGAGGGACAGCAATCTTAAATTCCTCAGTATCATTATGTCCTGGGCCCAGCACACAAGTGCAATTACAAAGAAAGGACAGAGGCACCTCCACTGCCTTAGGAACTTGTGAAGATTCGGCATGACATCTAACACTTTGACAGGCTTCTCTAGATGTGTAGTGGAGAGTATATTGATTGGCTGAAACAGAGCCTGATATGGGAAAACCAATGCCCTTGAATGGAAAATCCTACAAAAAGTAACAGATACAACCCAGTTCCAGACAGGTAAAATCCTCCCCACCATTGGGCATATCTACATAAAACACAGGAAAGCAGCATCCATCATCAGGGACCCAAACCGCCCAGAACATGCTCTCTTCTCACTACAGACATTAGGAAGGTACAAGAGCCTCAGGGCTCACACCATCAGGTTCAGGGACAGTTATAGTGGAGCTATAACATTTCTGAACCCCTGTAAAACATTCTCCATTTCTGCATAAATATGACCTAAAATGTGATCACGTATGTCCCAAAACTAGATAGAGAGAACCCAATTAAATAAATAACACAAAAAAAATACTTGATCATTTATTTATTGAGAAAAATGTTACAATATTACACATATTTGTCAGACAAAGTATGTAAACCTCTGCTTTCAGTACCTGGTATGGCACAGCAAAAACCTCAACCAAACATTTCCAGTAACTGCTGATCAGTCCTGCACATCAGCTTGGAGGAATTTTTAGGCCTCCTTACAAAATTGCTTCAACTCTGGGATGCTTGTGGGGTTCTCTGCATGAGTTCCTTGCTTCAGGTAATTCCACAACATTTCTATAAGATTAAGGTCAGGACTTTGACACAGCCAATCCAAAACTTTCTTCTTTTTAAACCATTCTGATGCCTTTCGGATCGTTGTCTTCTATTATCCAACTCCTATTAAGCTTCAAGTGACTGACTGCTACCCTGACACTCTCCTGTAAAATGTATTGATACAATTTTGAATTCATTGTTCCCTCAAGGATTTCAAGCTGTCCAAGCCCCAAGGCAGCAAATCAGCCCCAAACCATGATGCTCCTTCCAACATGATTCACTGCTGGGGTTAGGTTTGTGTTGGTGTGCAGTGCCCTTTATCCTCCAAACATAACAATGTGCAATTCTGCCAAAAAGTTCAACTTTTGTCTCATCTGTCCACAGAACAGTATCCCAGAAGCATCGTAGAATATCCAAGTGGTCTTTTGCAAACTTTAGATGTGTAGCAAGGTTTTTTTTTGGGGAGCAGCATTTTCCTCCATGGTGTCCTTTCACGAACACCATTCTTGATCAGTGTTTTTCTTATAGTGGACACATGAACAGAGACTTTAGCAAGTTCTAGAGATTTCTGCAGGCCTTTTGCTGTTGCCCTTGGATTCTTTTTCACCTCCTTTAGCATTGCACATTGTGCTCCTGCTGTGATCTTTGCAGGATGCCCACTGCTAGGGACAATGCAACAGTACTGAGTTTTCACCATTTCATGGACTTTTGTAGCCTTTTCCAGTTTCATGCATCTCTACAATTCTTCTTCTTTGGTCCTCAGAATGTTGTTTTGATCGAGGCATGGTGTACATAAATAGATCTTCCTTGAAAAGAGCAGGTTCTGTCTGTAACCTGACTTTGTGTGCCTTTTTCATAAGGCTGGAGACCTCTACAACCCACACCTCCAATCTTATCTCATTGATTGAAATACCCGACTCCAAATAGCTTTTGTCAAAGGCATCACCCCAGAGGTTCACATACTTTTGCCAAGAAATACATGTAATATTGGATCATTTTTCTCAATAAATAAATGAACAAGTATAACATTTTTTGTGTTATATATTTAATTGGGTTCTCTTTATCTGGTTTTAGGACATCGTGAAGAGCTGATCACATTTTAAGTCATTTATGCAGAAACAGAGAAAATTCTACAGGGTTCAAACTTTCTAACACCACTCCACTACCCCTCAAACATTCAGCTCTTGAATCAAAGGAATGACTTCACCTAACTTCATTTGCCCATCACTGAACTGTTCCCAAACCTATGGACTCATATACAAGTACTCTTCATCCCATGTTCTCGATATTTATTGCTTTTAATTTATTATTTCTTACTTCTTTCTTTTTCTATTTGCACAATTTGTTGTCTTCTGCACTCTGCTTGAAAGCCCAAGATAGTGTAGCTTTTCACTGATTTGTTACGGTTTTATTGAATATGCCCACAAGAAAATGAATTTCAAGGTTGTAGATGGTGGCATATATGTATTTTAATAAATTTACTTCGAACTTTTGAAATAAAAGATAGAGGAAAAGTTCCCTCACAGACCGTTGTGGTGACCAGGCATTTTAAACGCTTTAAAGTGGTTCATGCAAAAATCCACATCCAATTTAAACATTACCTGCATGACCACATGAAGAGCAGTGACACACAAGGCAACAGAATGAGACTAAGTGGGTGAACACTAAAAAGCTCCATTTTAGGCAGCATGAACAGAATGTTTTTTTTTAAAAACACACTGCAATTTTTTGTCTTATGATGCTTTTCTTTCATGAGAAGTCAGCTGCAGTCCAAAGACAAAGGGTGGACAATAAATGGTCAGAACAGTAAAGGCTCCAACTTTGGTTTTTATTACAGACACCATCTCTTAATTACTAGTTCCATGTCTCTCCCTTGAACTGAAATAAATGGTGAGATTCCTCCCTGGCATTACATATTAAAACAAGATTTTCTACATGAAATATTCCTGCACAACACAGTCCACAATTTCCTTAAATTTTCAGCATGTCTTCCTTGTAATACCCTATTACATGAACCAATCTATGTAGTGTGTGCCTGATTTGCTGACTGCTTTTGTAGCTGGCCCACTCTGCAAAATTTCAGTGGCTTGGATGTGGAGCAAAAGGGAAGTGAGATATATACCAAGGGCAAAACTGAACATAGAATATAAATTTTGAATGCAACCAAAAATCTATCTTCTTAATCAGGCAAACACATGAAGAATACACAGAGACCGTGACAGGTGGAGGAAGTACAGTAAAATATTTACAAAGCAGGCACTTCACTTGAGCACCACTCAGGATTAAAGGCAATATATTTATAATTCTCCAGGTCTCTGGATGGAATGACGACACTGAAGGACAAATGTTATTCCCTCATTTAAAACAGATTAAGGCCCAGCAACTACAGCCCAGACTGGTGGAAACTTGAGTAAAACAGAAGAAAACAGATAAAGTTAAGACAGCACAGATTTGTTCTGGCAAATCGTTTTAACTAATCTGATACTGTTTTGATGATGAAACAGACAATTGATTTAAGTAATACAGTGAAAGGAGTGTCTATGAATTTCTAGTAGGTTTTTGATGGGTGCAACTCAAATTCAAGCCAATGGAATAAGAGGGTTACTTACAGCATGGATACAAAGCTAGCCAAATAATGGACAACAGGGATCATGAATGTAAATTAGCCAATCCAGTCTACACCATGTCTATGTAAATACAATCCAGTTCATCTCATTCCACTGCTCTGAGCACAAAGATAATTTTCTTTCTGATACACATCTAACTCCCTTTACACTACAACTATATCTACCTTCACTTCAATATAGATCTTGCATACTCAATGTGCAAAACATTTTCATCTCATCTCTTTTGATTCTTCTGCCAATCACCTGCACCCTGGATAAATCTATCCAATTTATTCAAAATCTTCACAATTTTAAATACTTTTATCACTTTTTTTTTCAACCCTTTGTTTTTTTTTTAAAAAGGTAAAACAATTCCAGTTTCTCCTGTCTATCCATATAACTCGCACCTGGAATAATTTTACCTACAAGTAACACTCAGAATTGGATACTCTACTCCAGTTGTCGGGGGGGGGGGCCTTCAAATTCGTTGCCATTCAACCATATACATATATATCGTCAAACAAAACACTCTCTCAGAACAAGGTGCGCAACGCAGAACAAATAACTCACACATAACACAAAGTAATACAGTAGATGCCAGATAATTGGGCCATCAGTTAATCAGGGCAGCTGCTCATCTGAGGAAAACTCTTAAAGAACAAAACCTAATCAAGAAAGTAGCCAGGATTCCGTTGATTTATTTGGGACACCATGCCACTTAAATGGAACAGGAGACTATTGCTGAACAGTTTCCAACTAGCGTCAGTCGCATGCACTTTTATGACCATTAGACACTACACCCATGCTTAGAGCGAACAGTTTTTAAGTAGCATCAGCTGCATGTATCGGTGTTCAAAAAGAAGTGATTTTTGGTCACCGACAGTTGGCGAGAAATAAGCAATAAGACAATTCAGGACGGTCTCGCTCCCTGCAGTTTTAAGCATTCAAGCTTGGAAATGCCAAAATGAAAATGATTTCACTGCCAAAGGATTTCGGCACGAAACGTCAGATGTGCTTTTTTTTTAATCCCCCCCCATAGATGCTGCCTGGCCTGCTCGGTTCCTTCAGCATTTTGTGTGTTGCTCAGATTTTCAGCATCTGCAGATTTTCTCTTGTTTGTAATCTCACTATTTCAACAAGTCAGAAACCATGAAGAATTTGAAAGTATCTAGTCATCTTGAATGTTACAATGAAAATGAAGATTTGGAAGATGCAATCATCAAAAGCATTGTATGAAGGCAGCCCATTAGCTGCACTAGGCATCGGCACTAATTTTGTTCCTTTACAATTAATCAAATGAACACACCTCCAAGAGGACCACAATCTTGTCATGGTTTGGAGGCTTGCGTGCCTGAGTGACCCAGAGAGCTAAGCTGCCTAGAGTCAGGACTTTTTGGTAGGGTCACCCATGCCAAACATGTCAAAGGATAGAGGTAAGATTAAGAGTGGTCCACTGGTCTTCCAGATTCAGGGATTCAGCTCAGGGCTAACAACCCTGACTGGTCAAACAAAACTGTTACAGCAAAATCAAAGAAGAATCCTTCTACGTCTGTGTGTGACAGTATTCCTGATTCCCCATCTGGGACTGGCACATCTGACAGTAGAGAAAGCTGAGAGAAAGCAACTGTTACAATGAAGGAAGCCATAAAAATTGTCAAGATGGAGGATTTTCATTGCTGCTCTAAACACCAGCAGGTGTAATAGGCAGTAAGCAAGTGGGGGAAAAAAAACACAGCAGTCTACACTGGATGAATTCCTCCATTGTTAACTATTAGGAAATAATACACAAGTTTATAGTACTGTAGTAGTATAATTAATTTGTTCTCTCTTTCATTTAAACACATACTGTATTTTGTTACTCAGTTAAATGGTAATGGTCGATTTTAAATACCTTTTTAACTATTTCCATGGAACTTCGGCTAATTGAGGCAGCCACTAAATTGGGCTACAATGTACTGGTCCCGATGTGTCCCAATTAACCATAATCCACTGTATTACCACAAATAAAATAAATTCCAGGAGATTGACAGTTAGCATAAGGTGCATTTATGACAAGTTAAAAAGTAAACAGTATAACGCTACCAGCACTTCATACATAATGAGACCTGGGTGGAGGCAAGAGTTCAGTAGTCTCAATGCTAGGGAGATGACGTTTCCTATCCTAGTGGTACTTGTCCTAATGTTATGTTATCTCCTGCTTAATGGTAGTGGGTTAAAGAGATTATTGGGCGGATCATAGGGATCCTTGACAATAGTAAGGGCCCTGAATAAGCAGAGCTCCTGATAAGTATCTCAGATGGGTAGAAGAGAGACCCATGATCCTCTCAGCAGTCCATGCAATCCTTTGAAAATCTTGCAGTTTTTAAGATGTTTTATAAAGATTTATTATATCTTCCTTACTCTTGTATACTGTCCTACTGTTTATAAAGACAAGGATCATTCAGTCACGTTTTGAACTTGCTCTGCCAGTTGGAACAAACTATGCACACATAACATCAGATCCCGTCGATGAACTTTTAAAAGCCCTTTCTCATCACAGAAAGCAATTACATTCTCCACATCACACACAAAATGCTGGTGGAACGCAGCAGGCCAGGCAGCACTGTCGATGTCTCTTACTATCTTTCCTTTCAGTTAGTCCTGACGAAGGGTCTCGGCCCGAAACGTCATCAGTGCTTCTCCCTATAGATGCTGCCTGGCCTGCGGCGTTCCACCGGCATTTTGTGTGTGTTGCTTGAATTTCCGGCATCTGCAGATTTCCTCGTGTTTACATTCTCAACAATAATTTTCACGCACCAGTTAATGGTCCAGACTGCCTATGCCTCCTTGCTCTATTACCATCCACTTTACATTTTCTTAGGCCTACAGATTGGTGTCATCTAAAATAATTTAGAAATTGTTCCCTGCAAACTAAAGTCCAAATCATTAATATAATTTAAGAAAACTGATGCTAGTATGGACCCCTGTGGACACTACTTCATTCTGCTTAACTGACAAATGGTTTATTCTGTTTCCTGATGCTTCAGTAAACTTTGTGCCTAGGCTGCCACATATCACTTTATTCCATGGCCTTCAATCTGGATGACAAGGTCAGCTTGTGCCCCTTATCAAACACCTTTAGGAAATTCACATATACCAAAAATTTCAACACTTTGCAACAGCGCCTAAAAATAAACTATCATTTCAGTTTGGCGCAAGTTGCTTTAACAAATCAATCCCAGCTTTCATTTTTCAATCCAGAAATGCCCCAGTGACAGTTTCCAATTATTTTAATAACTTTCCCCACCACTAACTTAATTGGTCTCTCAAATGTTGGTTCATCCCTATACAACTTCTACAGAAAGGTGCAAGATCTGCAATTTTTCAATGTTCAGATGCCACCCTTGCAGCTATAGCCAACTGTTTCTCCCTACTCCAAAACCGAGGTGAAGGTGATTTGGAACATAGCATATAAAACCAGCATGTATTATTCATGTAAATTAAAAACACGGCTCATAAATTTTCTTTATATTACTGCTATCAATCCCCTTCACATAAATAACATTGAGATCAAGTGATGAGCTCCATTTATATATAAAAACGAGCAACAAAGTGCTATAACTGAATACTGTCAACACAAGGGGGCAATAACTATAGTAAATTAAATGGGAAGAGTTGACATTAAAAGGCTTAAACAAATTCATGAACCACACAACTGAAATATTACCCATTTATTTCCACAACCACAGTTGTAGGTCATGATTTTAAACTACTTTATACTTGAAAGAACAGTAAACCAAACTGGATTAGATTCTTGGATTTACAAAAAATTTTCATCTGATAGCTCTTCTCTGGGGATTATGGTTTTCATCTGACAATTAACCCCACTGTCTATCTTACACATGACTTAAGTAAGTGGACATAACCTCTCTGATCTACTATATCTTCAGTCAATATCTTTGAACCAACATCCCAACAGGATTTTCTGCATAATACTGTAAACCCTGACTTGATTTTTCATTCCATTGGCAGACAGACAGTGGTCAATTGCCCCACCCATATGACTGCTCAGCTGGAATTAAGCAACAGCATACATTACTACACTCATCACTGCAAACAAAGAATAATACCTCACAACAGAAAAATTCAAAATTAATTTCAACTTGTATCTTTCAGGGACTCTTTGCCCCTCCTTTGAAACCAATTGTTTAAACTCACTAGACCCTACTTGACCTTGCATTTCTATTCCAAAAAAAATGTACTTTGAATAAGCTCAATCACTAACTTGAAAACAATTTGAAATATAATCCATTCAAAAAAGTGAATACTAAATATTAAAAATTTTGGAATTTCGGAGTAGTGATGCCTAGTTCCATATCCACTGACCAATCCAAAATTGGGCACAACACTCCGTAATCTATTCTCTGTAAATGAATAAAATTTTGTTTAGAAATATGTTAAATCTGATAACAAACCAATATTTCCTTTCTTCACCTTAAAACTGCTTGATGAGTAATTTCCACATCATGTCAAACCACATGTGCGCTTTTCAACATTAACCTCATTTAAAACAGCAAGATAAAAAAAGTCAATGGAAATCTACAATCAAAAATGAAAAAAGTGCAGGAAACATACAGCAGATCAAGCAACACGCATGGGAAAGAAAGGAATACCCTACTCTTGAAAGATTCCCTTCCTACAAGAGCAGCCTGTCCTATTAGGCATTGCCAGGATATGTTGTACTTCAAGATTTAAAAATTCAAATAAACATACAAGTTTTAAAGCCACTACTGAGGGCTATAAGGAATCTTGAACAATCCAAGAACACAGGCAACATTTGGAGCCAAAAATACAAATTATTAAATCTAGATCAAAAGCAACATATCAGACACAAATACTGGGAATACTCAGCAGATCAGGCTGCATCTGCGGGAAGCGAAAAAGATCAACAATCCCAGCCGAGACCATCTTTTTCTCATTCGGACTGTGTTACTGGAAACTATGCCGATGGGAAAGAAGCAGCAGCGGTGTACTATACCTTTGAATCTTGAGTTTTGATGCTGCGGGTCGATGTTGGCAAAGAGAGCGATGGGCAGCCGACCTCTGAAGAAGCAACATCACGCTGCTGTCGAGCCGCAGCATCAGCGCCAGCCCCTGCCTTCACCCCCTGCTCTTCATCCAGGGGCAGCTCATCAGATTTACACCGCTTCATCTGCAACAAGGAGGGAAGAGGAGGAGGGCGGAGGGAGTGGGAGTTGGAATCGGAGGAGCAAGTGCTGGTGGCAGTGACTGGGATCTTCCTGTGTAAATTTGTCACCAACCCCAGTAGATGATGAAGAGAGCCCAGAGCAGGATAATATTTATAAGTAGCTTAATAACGTGCCCTTCCACTGGTCCCTCCCCATAAACCGTTGACGTTTACAGGAAAACATCCTGAATGGATAATTATATTATGACTGAGGGATAAAATTTGGATTCTCTCATAGCGACACCGCCTCTTCACATCAACCCCGTCCCCTCCTTAAAATCACCCCATGCGGATAAAATGAGCAGCGGCCAACGCAAATGGATCTACGAAGCCCGCAGGTTCAAATCAGCGCCGACAAAGAGCCGCAGCAGAAACCGCCATCGCCGAAGCTCAGGACGAGCCGCCGCTGCCTCACTCGGAGAACCAGCCTCGTCCGAGGGGGAGCAAGCGCCGCCCCCTTTTCTGCGCCTCCAACCAAACCTTCCCCCGGCGGGCCGGACGTGACGGAAGCGGGTGATGGCGAGGAGCCTGGGCCAATGGGCAGCGAGAGCCGGATGAGCAGGTGGGGGCGGGACTTGTGAGGCCACATTCAAGTTCGGTTGCGGCTTCGGCGGGGTGTGAATAGTAATGGCTGGAGAGGCAGCAGGCATGTCCAGACTGTTAGAGCGCCCCTGCATGGATCAGGTGGTTCGGTGCTATTGCTGGTGCATCTTTAAATCAGCACAAGGGCAATATTGCAGCTTCAGTATTTTTTTAAATGTTGCTTTAATTCTAAAGTGCTTCAACGACTTACATTCATTTCCAGCAAAAATCAGCTATTGTTTGTCACTTGCAGCCATGAAACAAGAGATGTCTTGAACTTTGTCACTAATCATTCTGTTCTTGAAACACCAAGGGCAGCTAAATTGACATTGTTAATAACAACAAAATATACATAGTCAAAGTCATATTTACATTAACGTCACCACCATTAAACTATTGCCCCGTGCATCACAACGAACAAAGAAAAAAGGATTATTCCGTGCCTCTGTGTGCACATTGAAAGCTGCGTGTGGTGTTCTTCAAGAAAAATGAATGAAAATGCAAATTTTGCACGGTCGACCTTTACTGCCAATGCTGAGTTTTGTCAGCGAAAACAAAGATTGTTTTTCAAGTAGGCTTTCAGTGGTGTTTCCTTGGTTTTTAATGTTAAACTGGAAAAATTCAAGCCCTCTAAAAATTTGACACGGCCAAGAAGGAAGATGAAGACAAATAAAACCAATAAGTAAATTTATAGATTATAAAATAAAAACTTGAAATACTCATCAAGTCAGGCAGAATTCATGGAAGGAAGATTACTGTTTATGTTGCAGTTAGAAGTTCATGTATGTTTTTTTTAATTTCCATCTGCAGTTGAAGAACCTGCGGTTCTTTGTAGTTCTTTGATTTGCATTTATATAATACACTTTAACCACATTACAAACTGCTTTACTGGCAACAAAAGGATTTTAGAAGTGTGAAGTACAGCACAAAGTACTGGAAATACTTAACAAGTCAGGTAGCATCTGTGGAAAGAGAAACGGAGTAAATATTTTGTGTCAATGTTCCTTCATCAAAACTACTCTGATTCACAAATCCACCATATGTCAACGTACACGACCATGAGATTTATTTTCTTGCAGGCATCCTCAGTAGAACAAAGAAATACAATTGGATCGACAAAACACGACACACACAGATTGACAAAACAACCAACCTGCAAAAGACAAACTGTGCAAATCTGAAAATTAATAAATAAATACAGTGATTATATAACTTGTAGAGTACATGAAAGTGACTCCACAAGCTGTGAAATCAGTTCAGCGTGGAGGAGAGTGAAGTTATCGACGCTGGTTCAGGAGCCCCAGTGTTGAAGGACAACAGCTGTTCCTGAACCTGGTGGTGTGGGGCCTGTATCTGCTTCCTGATGGCCTTTAACCTCTTAGACAGCTTGAAATTCCAGACGTCTGGACACAGCAGCTGATGAGACGTGTTAAACCAGTTCACATCAGAACTGTGCAGGAAGTGTACAGATATCTTGAAGGATTACAGATGGAAAGTGAAAGAGACATTAAGGGATTTGGAAATAATTGAGACATTCCCAGACTGGGTGATAATGTAGATCAGTGTGGAAGTTAAATTCATATAACTTGGATGCAGGCAGGAGAGTTATGGATCACCTGAGGTTCACAGAGACAGCAGCAAAAGGCCATTACATTTTCCTACCAATTCTCCATTCCCCACACTGCAACAATTTATCTCACTTGTGAATACGTTTGCTCATTCTCTCTCCACAGTTCTCAGCTAAAGACTTACAAAAGGTTCACAGCCCTTTTGAGGGATAAATTCCCCTTCATTTCTGTCTTAGGTTGATGTAGCCTTATCCTGAAACCTCAGAATGTTTCCTCTTATTTCAGATTCATCTGCGTTGGAAACATTCTCTCCACCTTGTCATAACCTCAGAATCTTAACACTTTTTCTAAATTCTGATGACCGACTTGTTTGACCATTTTCACATAAGGCAACCCACTCATCTGAGAAGTCAACCAAGGAAATATTATCTAAATTGTCTTCAGGCACACATCTTCCCCTCTTGATAGTCTTGCCTGCTGTAGAATGATGCTCAGCCTCATTTTGAACATCATCTATGGTGGCTCAGGAGCCTCACTCATGCATGATAGCCATGCTGATACTTGCTTGAACTAGAGGTTGTGGGTTTTAATGGTGAAAGGTGATACATTGAAGGTTACCATGAGGGGAAACTTCTTCAGTAAGAGGGTGGTGCGAGTGTGGAACGAGCTGCCAGCAGAAGTGGCGGATGCATGTTTGATTTCAACATTTAAGATAGAGCGTAGAATAGTGGTCACCAACCTTTTTAAGCCCAAGATCCCCTACCTCAGCCTCAGTGAAAGGCAAGAACGATTCCAAATCAACTAGTTACACGCACGCGCACCGGGGCAGAAAAGACCAGAAGTAAAACCCCACAACCCGGAAGTAGAAATAATGTATGAGCACCAAGGGTTACCACCCATTTTTTCGCACCGCGGACTGGTTTAATATTGTCAATATTCTTACAGACTGGCCAACAGGGGGTGGTGTTAAAAGCAACTGGAATACAGCAATACTCGAAGCAGGGTCCTTATGCCCAGTCTGTTCTGCAATTTAGTTTACGTGGGTCTCAGGTGCTGTCCTGCTTGCTCATGTTTTTCCTGTCTTTAAGTGCAGGGTGCTTGGACTCAAGGTACCGAAGCAGTTTTGAGGGCTTCATTGCCTCATTAGACAGCCTCTAGGCCCGAACTCCATCCTCCCGCCCGCCTGCCGCCAGCCGCCTTGGCCAAGTGCGTCTGTTCCCGTGCCAGGGCCGCGGCGGTCGCAGTTCGGAGAGAGCAACCAACCGAGCGAGGAGTGCAACAAGGCGCCCGCCCACCCCCCTTGTAGGATCTATCGGCGGACAATAGTTTGTTTCAGTAGATCGCAGCGAGGCAGCTGCTCTGCTGCTTATGAAACCCTGAGCCCAAATTAGGTTGTCTGTGAATATTTTAGCACCAGGTTCCCCACGAACATTCGGTGTGCTAAACAGGTTTAGAGGCGGTGCCCATCTGTGCGCGCTCCAGACTAGTAGCAACGGCACTTCTCGCCAGCCGGTTACACGAGGCCAACCAGTGATCCCTGACACACTTGGGCAATGACCTCACGTGTATTCAAGTTCAACGGTGGGCGTGACAGGGAATGAGGAAAGGTGAAGCTGACTCATATTGTTTCCTCGCAGCCTGGTGGTTGGGGACACTAAGTTACACTGTAGTGCATGGCGGGGGGAGCTGCACGCATGTGCACTTGGCAGAAAGAATGGAACTAAAACCCCACAACCCGGAAACATTCTCTCAAGAATATTTGTGTATTTATTTTTCTTTTATTTTTTTTGGGATCTGCTGGGAAAGTCTCAAAGATCAACTAGTCGATTGCAATTGACGGGTTGGCGACCACTAGCGTAGATGAATGAGGAGAGACTTGATAGGTGTATATAAAATTATGATGAGTACAGATAGAGTGAATGCAAGCAAGCTTTTTCCACTGAGGCTAGGGGAGAGAAAAACCAGAGGACATGGGTTAAGGGTGAAGGGGGAAAAGTTTAATGGGAACATTAGGGGGAGCTTCTTCACACAGAGAGTGGTGGGAGTGTGGAATGAGCTGCCAGATGAAGTGGTAAATGCAGGCTCACTTTTAACATTTAAGAAAAACTTGGACAGGTACATGGATGAGAGGGGTATGGAGGGATATGGGCCAGGTGCAGGTCAGTGGGACTAGGCAGAAAAATGGTTCAGCACAGCCAAGGAGGGCCAAAAGGCCTGTTTCTCTGCTGTAATGTTCTATGGTTCTATAAGTTTGTATAGATACGTGTATGGGAGGGGTATGGAAGGCTATGGTTCGGGTGCAGATTGATGGTGCTGGACAGTCATTTTGGGAGGTTCATGTTGCATGTGTTTCTGGAATCCGGTTACTCTTTTTTTTTGCTGTTTTTGAGTGTTTTGATCAGGGCAATCAATGTACTTTGGCGAAGAATGGCTCTGTGGCCTGCAATCACCAGCGATGGGGCTGAACTAAACCGAATACTATTCGACTCTTGGGTTTGGTATTTGATATTCTCTGTGTTGTCGACTCGCCTTTTTCCATTTGCACATCTTGCTTTGTTTGCTTTGCTCTTGAATGGGTTTCATAGGGTTTCTTTGTTTCATAGTTGCTCCTGCAAGGGTGTTTCTCAGTTGTATTCTGTGTGCATACCGTAATAACAGATGTACTTTGAATCTTCGAACCTTTGGAACCATAGTTCAGCACAGATAGATGAGCCAAAGGTCCTGTTTCTGTGCTATACTGCACTATCAGTCAATACTATGATTCAATGGCCCAAGTAAATGGCCCCACACAAACACTGGACTGTGATGGAAAGGGTGAGACTTATGGAAGAGGAGTGGCGTTTCTAGTCAGGAAAAAAGTCACTGCAGTGCTCAGTCAGAACAGACCAGAGACTTGTCCATTGAGGTTTTATGGGTGGAATTGAGGAATAAAAAAGGTGTGACCACTTTAATGGGGCTATATTATAGACCATTCAACAGCCTGTGGGATTCAGGGGAACAAATTTGTAGAGAGATCGCATGCTGTTATAAGAAACTTAAGGTTGTGATAGTAGGTGATTTTAACTTCCCACATATTGACTGGGACTCCCATACTGTAAGAGACTAGATGAGGTAGAGTTTGTCAAAATGTGTTCAGGAAAATTGCCTAATCAATACATAGAAGTCCCAACTAGAGAGAATGTGATACTAGATCTCCTATTAGAGAATGAGACAGGACAGGTGACAGAAGCTAGTGTCGGAGAACACTTTGCATCTAGTGATCATAATGCCCTTAGTTTCCAGGTAATTATGGAAAAAGATAGGTCTGGTCCTTAGGCTGCAATTCTAAAAGCCATTATTGATGATATCAAAATGAATCTGACAAGTATGGATTGGGACTGGCTGTTTTCTGGCAAAGGTGTACTTGGTGTACTTGGGAGGTCTTCAAAAGTGAAATCTTGAGACTACAAAGCTTGTATGTATCTTTCAGAATAAGTGGTGGCACAGGTAGATAGACATCTGTTAGTCTCAAGAGACCATGGATTTGCACTTTGGGAAGTTTCCAGAGCGCAGGCCAGGGCAGGATTTGTATGGAAGACTGACAGTTGCCTATGCTGTAAGTCTCCAAGACAGCAATGTTGTCCAAGGGAAGGGCAAGGGCCGATACAGCTTGGCACTGGTGTCATCGCAGAGCAACATGTGGTTAAGTGCCTTGCTCAAGGGTACAACACGCTGCCTTAGCTGAGGCTCAAACTAGCGACTTTTCAAATCACTAGACCAATGCCTTAACCACTTGGCCATGCATCGGGTAGATAGGGTTGTAAAAACATGCATTTGGCACATTGGATTTCACAGATGGAAGTATAGAGACAGGAGATGGGATGTTATGTTGGAGTTGTTTTAGATGTTGATGAGGCTTAATTTGAAGCATTGTGTGCAGTTTTTATCACCTACCTACAGGAAGATGTAAATAGGATTGAAAGAGTACAGAAAAAACTTAAAAGGATATTGCTGCGTCTAGAAGACATGAGTTATAAGGAAAGTGAGTTTGTTAGAACATTATTCTGTGGAACTTAGAAGATTGAGGGGTGATTTGATAGAGGTAAACAAAATTATGAGGGTAAATCTTTAAGGGATACATGAGGGGAAACTTCTTCACTCAGAGGGTGGTGAAAGCATGGATTGAGCTGTCAGCACATGGTGGATGCAATTTTGACTTCAACGTTTAAGAGAAGTTTGGAGAGGTACATGAATGGGAGGGGTATGGAGGGCTATGGTCAATGGACAATAGACAATAGGTGCAGGAGTAGGCCATTTGGCCCTTCGAGCCAGCACCCCCATTCAATGTGATCATGGCTGATCATCTACAATCAGTACCCCATTCCTGCCTTCTCCCCATATCTTTTGACTCTTTAAGAGCTCTATCTAACTCTTTCTTGAAAGCATCCAGAGAAATGGCCTCCACTGCTTTCTGAGGCAGAGCATTCCACAGATCCACAACTCTCTGGGTGAAAAAGTTTTTGCTTAACTCCATTCTAAATGGCCTACCCTTATTCTTAAACTGTGGCCTCTGGTTCTGGAATCCCCCAACATCGGGAACATGTTTCCTGCCTCTAGTGTGTCCAATCCCTTAATAATCTTGTGGTCGAGGTGCAGGTCGATGGGATTAGGCAGGTTAAATGATTCAGCATGGACTAGATAGGTGGAAGAGCCTGTTTCTGTGCTGTAGTTCTCTATGACGCTCTGACTTTAATGGGCCAGCTGGACACCAGCACTGTTTAGAAGAATGATCTAGCCAGGCATCACTCCACTTTTGCAACCCAGACCAGATTTTTTGTTTGGGTCAGGTTTTGCTCCTAGTCTTATTCTTTTTCATAATTCCCACAAACCAATGTAGTAAAGGTTTGGTTTGTGAGTGCCATGAGAGTCACAGAGCACTCGTGTGCAAATATAGCCTGCTCTCTACTATTGTTCTGCCTGGTCCTATCAACCCACACCTGGGCCATAGTCCTCCACACTCCTCTCATCCATGTACTTATCCAAACTTCTCCGAAATGTTGAAATCAATAGTCAGGTTCTCTGACTATGCACATCTGTCTCTTCCTCCTTTCCAGGATTGGGATCGTAAGGTACACAGTCTCCAGATGTCACCATAAGGTACACAGTCTCCAGATGTCACCATAAGGTACACAGTCTCCAGATGTCACCATAAGGTACACAGTCTCCAGATGTCATCATAAGGTACACAGTCTCCAGATGTCATCACATTCAGGCAAACAAATGATTTGTCTAAGGCAAAGGTACATACTTCCACTGGCGACTCAGCTCTCATTTGTGCTTAATTGCCAACCAGTGTTTTAGACTGCTACTGAAAATGTCCTAACACACTGGCAGAAAGTGGCACGTTTAACCTCTCCACTCAAGGCAGGCAGAATCCCTCCTGAAATAAGACCAAAGTGCACACCAAGGGCAGTTTCACCAGCATTCTGTATAGACGGGGTACTCCGTCCACCTTACAAAGAATGCCAATGTTTCCGTTACCTCCTAATCATTTGCTTTACCTTGAAGTCAACTTTCTTTTCTTCAGTAAGAAAGCTCAAGCAGATATATCTGTGGTGTGTTACTTTGTAGTCTGTAACCATTTACACCTTAATCTGGTTTTCTATTTTCCCGAACAAAATGGATGATGTTACAATTCCTCACCTTTCATTCCATCTGCTAAATTTCTGCCCTTTCACTTAGCCTGTCTATGTACCTTTGCAGATTCTTTGTGTTTTCTGTGAAACTACCTTGCCCAACTACCTCCTTGTGTCTGCCTGTTTGGTGACAGCATACTTGATCCATGCAAATAGCCAGTACTGAAAATATAAACCGTTGAGGTCTCAGTGCTGATTCCTGCGGCACCTCACTGACTGGAGCTTGTCAACCTAAACATGCCATAATGATCCCAACTCTCTATAGTCTGTGAGTGAGAAATCCTCAAAACTTGGTAACAAATTACCCCCAAGACAGGGAGTCCCAGCCCGGGGTCTACAGACCCCCTCAGTTAATAGTAAGAGTAAATAAGATTGAAAAACCCCTGCCTTAAGACCATGAATATTTACATTTCATGTGACACCTCATTGATTGCTTTTTGAAATTCAAATACACTACATCTATGAGTCTCCCTTTATTTTCCCAGTAAAGTACATCCTAAATCTTACACGTTTATCAAATACAATTTTCCTTTTATAAAGCATTGGTGATTGTCCTCTATTTTAATTTTCCCTGCACTTTCATTGCAATAGAAATGATTTGGAATAAAGTCCACATGCAATTACTAAAGTCTGGATGAGGGTTTGCAAGTCTGAGAGTCTTTCCACCCACATAACATTGCTACAGGTTCCTCCTGAATTCCAAAGGTGAATGGATTAGCAATTTAATTGTTCAGATGGGTGTAATTGGGCAGCAAGGGCTCATTGGGCCAGAAGGGCCTTGTTACTATGCTGTACCTCTGAGGACCCCAACCTTGAAGGAGGGTTCAGAGGCTTGCGTGCCTCAGTGACCTGGACAGCTATGTTGGCTGGAGTCAGGGCTTTTATGCTTTGGCTCTTAGTAGGGTCACCCATGCCAAACAGGTCAAAGGGTCGAGCCCAGACTAAGAGAGGTCCAGCAGTCCTCCCGGTTTGGAGGTTTAGCTCAGGGCTAACAACCCTGACTGGTTAAACAAAATTGTTACGGAAACGGCAATGAAGAATCGTTCTACATCTGAATGCGATGGTATTCCTGAGTCTCCACCCGGAACTTTCATGAATGACAGCAATGAAAACGAGAGGAAGCGAGAGACAGGATGAAGGAAGCCCTGAACTCCGTCTGAGAAGGAGGACCTTCATTGCTGCCCTAAAAGCTAGCCGCATAACGGGCAGTACAGTGGAGAACTTCTAAATAAAGTAAAATAGAAAATTAAAAAAAAACAGGGCTCAAAAATGTTTGATCTAAAATTCAATCTGGGATCACATGCTTTTAAAAGGTGGATATAATTGGTTGATTTAATTTTTTTTAAGAAGACAGAATGCTTCCACCTGCTGTCCACAAGGACTCACAACTGCTTCAAATGATTCCATCGTTACAAATCGCTGGTTCCTTGCACCAGGGGCCATTATTCATTTATGAGCCTGGATATTGAAAGGCAACTGGCTCCGGTACTGTGAGGGACGTCACATCCAAGCAGAATCCTTTTCTCTGCCAACGTTCACACGTGGATAAATTCCTCTGGATAAAGATAAGGAAATGGAAGCCCTGCTCTTTCTTTCCTAACAGGATGGGGATTTGTTGAGGAATACTATAGTGTGGGTTAATTTAAAGTTGGGTGGTTGTTTAGTGTGAGACGTTTTCATTGCTGCCATGAAGCAGACTTCTTCAGCACAGAATGGGACTGTCTGTACTCCTCACTGCCCTGGCGACGTAGCCAACATAATCAAAGACCACCCTCCCATCCCAGATGTTCTTTCGTCTCCCCAACCAGAGGCAGAACATAAAAAAAGCCTGAAAGCACATACTACCTGTCTCAAGGGCAGCTTCTACCCTGCAATAAGACCACTGAACATACCTCATCATGGTCTTGTACCTTATTATTGCTTGCACTGCATTTTCTCTGTAATTTTAACACTATATTCTTCATTCTCCTGTAGATTTTCCCTTGATGTAATGATATGAGGAAATAATCTGAATGGGTGGTGTGCAAAACAAAGTTTTTCAGCATGTCTCAGTGCACGAGACATTGATAAACCAATTTAACAGTGATAAAGCCCACCATATCTGTGCTGTGAAACAACTACCCAACACATCCCACTCTGATGCTCTTTCCCCTGGCAGGCATATGATTCCCTTCAACCCTTTATCTAACTCTTTTTGAAGGTTACATTTGACTCTGTTTCTCCTGTCACTTGAAGGCATTGTAATCCAGATCATAGCAGCACGCTATAAATACAAAAAAAAAATCCTCACATCACCCCAGGTTCTTTTGAACGATTTTGTTATATCAGTGACCCCCTTGACCACTGCACTCTACCATCAATACCTCTGCATGTCAATCTCAATTTAATGGTTTTAGTTTAATTTGAGCCTGATGCCAAACAGATCAGATACATGCAGGCAGCACTGGGAGAGCAGTGTGCTGTCAGAAGTGGCATCTTTCCGATGACGACGACGACAAGGCTTTGCGTGCACTGATTGACCGAGGGGAGAGATCTCAAACGTATGGGGAAGAAGCAGGAGGATGGGATCGAGAGGCCATGGGTACTAGACGGCTGACTGAACTTCTGTGCCCCAACTCAAAGTATGTATCTGGCAAAATATGTATGTATCTCACAAGGGGTGAGTACTTCAATACCAAAATGTAGCAGAAATAAGAGTATGACATACGGCACCAAATCCTAATCTGAGATCCATTTTCTTGCGGGCATTCACGGTAAAACAAAGAAGTGAAGTAGAATCAGTGAGAAACTACACACAAAGATTGACAAATTGTGCAAATACAAAAAGTACATAATAATTAATTAATAAATAGATAGATATATAGATAAATAAGTAAATAGAGACCATGAATTGCAGAGTACTTGAAAGTGAACCCAAAGGTTATGTTCAATGATAGTGCAGTGTTGCGGTGAACGAAGGAGTCCAGCCTGCTTTTGATTTTAATTAATATTTTTCTACAACAGGGTGAATTTGAAATCTCTAACTCAGAGCTAAGAATGCTATCCCCTGATTCATATTAACTTATGGATATCATCTTTCAGTGTATGGGAGATGACTGTGCTTAACTGGCTATCACATTCTGCAAATTATGAGAGTGAGCACACTTCAAAAGAGAAATAACTTGGAACATCATGTGGTTTGTGTGTAGTTTCTCACTGATTCTACTTCACCTCTTTGTTTTACCGTGAATGCCCGCAAGAAAATGGATCTCAGAGTAGGATTTGGTGCCGTATGTCATACTCTTATTTTTGCTACATTTTGGTATTGAAGTACTCACCCCTTGTGACCTGAATTTTAATACTAAAATTCCTATTCAAGCATGGTGGCAGTCATTTGGCCTGCTGCTTTGCAGCTCCAGTGACCTGAGTCTGTGCCTGATCTCTGTTGCTGTCTGTATGGAGTTCGCAAGTTCTCTGTGATTGCATGTTTCCTCCTCTAGCTCTGGTTTCCTCCCACTTTCCAGATGTGGGTTGGTGGGTTAGTTGGCATTCCCATTTCCTCTTCTGTGGCTGGGAGGCAGGGAGGCAGGAAAATCAGAAGTGTGTGTGTGTGTGTGTGTGTGTGTGTGTGTGTGTGTGTGTGTGTGTGTGTGTGTGTATGTGTGTGTGTGTGTGTGTGTGTGTGTGTGTCCAAGATGGAACAAGCGAGAATGAGTGAGAGAGCAGGTTACCAGTGAACATGTAGAGGATTGGTATTGATGAGATTTCTTAGAGCATGGGGTAAGATGTAGGTGCTGTGCAAATACAAGCTGGTGTTAACATTTGAGGACATTGTTGTCTTGAGTTCAACAGGACACTATTTTAACCTACTTTCGTATAATGGTTTTCTTAAAAGATGCCTTACAAGGTGTGGTGAACTACATATACCTGTCTGGACACGCCCCCTGCTGACTGCTCCTGTGGCTCCTCCCACAGACCCCTGTATAAAGGCGATCAAGGCCTGAGCCCGGCCTCTCAGTCTCCAGGATGTAGTATGCTGGTCACTCACTGCTTGTTCCTTCTTCCAGTCTATAAAAGCCGATATCTCGCCTTTACGTCTCAGAGTGAGTTATTGATGGTGCATCACAAGGGACATTTGGTTTCTCTGTGGTCCCTCTTCTGATGAATCAATATTTAATTGGATTTGTTCAGTTTTTAAAAACTCAGCAAAAAAAATGAACAGGTGTTCAATAATTAATTCATTTCAATCTCCCTTCCCTTGTAATTATACTTTGAAATAAGATCCATGGAGCTCCCATTCATTCAGTCCCAAGATTAATTTACTTCCTTTCCTCTCCTGTAAAGGAGCTGAAATGTCATTTTTGGAACTGCTGCTTCACGATAACTGAGTAAGTTAAATTACATTTGCCGTGTGCTGCTCTGGGATTTTTACAAGTATTTTATTATTAGCAATTTCATCATTCATCTCTGCAAACTTTAAATGCAGCCAAAATTGTGTAACACAGAGGGAGGGATTTGGACCATTCAGTCGTTGCAAGAACCATTTTTTAAAAATAATTGACAAGAATAGCATTTATTACATATTTGGAATTGCCCTTCAGTTTGGTGGATTACCAAACTATTAATGGAACAGAGTGAAGAGTTAACGATGTTCTCGTAGATAAGGAGTCACATATTGACCACATTGAATAAAGGCAAAAAAAATCCTTTTCTGTAAATACGGAAGCAAGATATTTCTCTGGTCACTCAACATGCAAACTACAGTTTTTTTAAAAAAAAAATTCCCAGATTTAATTAATTAATTAGATTTCCATTACCAATGTAATAGGAATTGAGTTTCATTCACGGGAATGTCAGTTCAGGCCACTGTGATGCACGTCCAGCAACCTAATCATTTTTCACTGTAAAAGCATAAATCAAATTAGGCCCATGGCCTTATTCCAAAGACTTTACAAGTTTCCATCCTTTAACTTTCAGACTTTTAGTTTCTTACTGTTCTACTAGTCAGACAATGTTTTCTAGATCATCATTCAGTAAATAAACAACCTTCCTTCAGATCCTTCTAAAAATATTCTAAAATCTATACCCTCTGATCATCAATCCTGCTGCCTCTAGAAACATTTACTCACTTTGTTCTCTGCCAAATCCCCGTCATCATTTTGGATATTGAAAACTAAGAAAACCACACAAAATTAAATTAAAACATTAATGTTGGAGCAAAAAAGCTGGTGAATAGAGTATAGCTCAGTGCATTACTCTCACTCATTTTAGTCATATTTGGACATACAGTAACTTCATTGTTATCAGCAGACCCACTAGTCACTCTTCCAGCATTTTTATAGACCATCCTTGACAGTCTCCAAGAAAAGAATGTTTATCTCTTTAACAAATGCCAGAAGTAGGCAAACCCTATGTGTGCTGGCGATAGCAAACAAACACAGAAGCCATGTTTCAAATAAAAATAGAATTCACACATAATACTTAGTCCAGCAGCATTCAGTCGAACAAAACAGCATTTCAGATCAATGACCCTTGACCTGAAAGTCTATTTGTCATTGCACAGATGAAGGTATTGCCAATGGCATGGGAGAAAGATGAGATTTTATGTTAAGATTCAATGATACAATGGACAAGCCCATGAGCCATCAGGATGGGGGAGGAAGTTAGTGGTGAGCTATAGAGAGCAAAGGGAATAGACAATTCAGCAAAAATAGTCAACGAAACTACGTTGAACCTCCTTAGTGCAGGATGGAGGAGATGGGGGCATTCTATGAATTACACATATACCGGGCCATCACTTGAAAGGAAAGCTTGAGTCAACTCTTTGAAGAGGAGATGAACAGTAAGATGGGGAAAACAGCATTGTGGTGCATCTGGTAGAGGTATTGCCAGTGGCCTGCATTCAATCCTGACTTCAGATGCTGTGTGAAGCTTCCACATTCTCATGTAGGACTGTGAGCATTTTCCTTTCTGTCCTCTGATTTCCTGTCATATTCCCAAAATTGGCTTCTGCAAAGTGTCCGAGACTATTGCTGAGTGGATGAAGTTTGGAAGAATTGATGAGAACTTTTAGAGATTTTAAAAAAAAGATTAAGAAAGGTTTAATGCAAGGGAGGTGCTGATGGTCAATGTGGACTAGAGAGCCAATGGACCTATTTCTGTGCCATATCTTTTTATAACTCCTTGACATTACATTTTCTGCATTGGCGCTGGTGAGTGTCAGGGAAATAGTACCTGGAATTGAGGCTGGGTGCTAAGAAAAAAATTAAACTTGTGTTTTTGAGTAGTTCATTGTTTCTATCATATTTCTTTGCTCTACAGTGAATGCCTGCAAGAAAATGAATCTCCGGGTAGTATATATGTACTTTGATAATAAATTTATTTTGAATGTCGAATAGTAAAAACTGGAACTAAATAAAGGAGAGGGGAAAGGGAGCTATGTGTTGTGGTGATAGCCCCTGCCAGGTGATAATGCCAAGACAGCAAAGGGACGTGCTCTGGAGAAACAGTTGTCCCGAATAGATGTAGGTCCTTCCCATCTACTTTTTATTAGACCATAAGATAATGGAGCAGAACTAAGCCACTTGGCCCGTTGAGTCTGCTCTACCATTCCATCAAGGTTAATTTGTTATCCCTCCCAACTCTATTCTCCTGCTTTCTCCCTATAACCTTTGATGCCCTGGTTAATCAAGAACCTATCAATCTCTGCTTTAAGTATATCCAGTGACTTGGCCTCCACAGCCATCTGTGTGTGGTGAACTACATATACCTGTCTGGACACGCCCCCCCCTCCTGTGGCTCCTCCCACAGACCCCTGTATAAAGGCGATCAAGGCCTGAGCCCGGCCTCTCAGTCTCCAGGATGTAGTATGGTGGTCACTCACTGTTTGTTCCTTCTCCCAGTCAATAAAATTGATGCACCATCAATAACTCACTCTGAGACGTAAGGCGAGATACCGGCTTTTATTGACAGGAAGAAGGAACAAACAGTGAGTGACCACCATACTACATCCTGGAGACAGAGAGGCCGGGCTCAGGCCTTGATCGCCTTTATACCGGGGTCTGTGGGAGGAGCCACAGGAGCAGTCAGCAGGGGGCGTGTCCAGACAGGTATATGTAGTTCACCGCACTGTGGCAATGAATTTCACAGATTCACCATCTAAAGAAATTCCTCCTCACTTCTGTTCTAAATGGACATCCCTCTTTTCTGAGGCTGTGCCCTCTGACCCTAGGCTCCCCAATAAAAGGAAACTGCCTCTCCATGTCCACTCTACCTCTAGGTCTTTCGATATTCAATAGGTTTCAATGAGATTCCGCCCCTCCCCTTCTTCTAAACTCCAGGGACTACAGGCACAGATCCATAAAACACTCCTCCTACGTTAACCTTTTCTTGCGAGCATCCTCCGAATCCTCTCCAATGCCAGAACATCTTTTTGAATATAAGGGACCCAAAACTGCTCACAGTACAAGTGAGCAGTGAGGTCCAACCGAAGTCACATAAAACCTCAGCATTATATTATTGTTTATATTCAAAATTAATGCGAACATTGCCCTTGCCTTCCTTACTGCCGACCCAAGCTGCAAGTTATCCTTCAGGGAATCCTGTACAAGTCCCTTTGTACCTCTGATTTTTGAACTTTCTCCCTGTTAGAAAACAGTCTATGCCTTTTTTCCTTGTACCAAAGTGTACAGCCATACACTTCTTTGGACATTCTCCTAATCTGTCTAAGTCCTCTGCAGACTCCCTGCTTCTTCAGTACTACTTGCCTCTCCACCTATCTTCGTATCATCTGAAAATCTGTCCACAAAGCCATCAATCCTGTGATCCAAATCATTGACATCTAACATGACAAGAAGCGGTCCCAATACGAACACCTGTGGAACACCACTACCCTACCCAAAAAAAGTTCAAAAGATTCAAAGTTCAAAGTTAATTTATTATCAAAGTACAAAAATGTCATCATGTACAACCCTGAGGTTAATTTTTGTGTGGGCAGTCACAGCAAATGCAAGAAACATACCATAATAGAATCAATGAAAGACCACACCCAACAGGACAATTACCCAAAGAACCATTGTGCAAAAGCCAACAAACTGGAAATACAACAAGAAAAAATAGTACCATATATGGGGAACATGAGATGAAGGGTCCTTAAAAGTGAATCCATAGGTTGTGGGAAGATTTCAGTGATGGAGATAGTGCAAATTAGTGAAGTTATCTCCACTGGTTCAAGAGCCTGATGGTTGAGGGGTAATAACAATACCTAAACTTGGTGGTGTAGGTCCTGTGGCTCCTGTACCTTATTCCTGATGGTAGCAGTGAGAAAAGAGCATGGCCTGGATGGTGGGGGTCCTTGATAATGGATGCTGCTTTTCTGTGACAGCACTCTGTGTAGATGTTCCCACTCTGCCAGTCAGCCAGTTTTCTATCCATGTTGGTATCTTTCCTGAAAAACCATGGACTCTTAGTTTGTTAAGCAGCCTCATGTACAGCACCTCATCAAAGGTCTTCTGAAAATCCAAGAAAACAACATCTACTGACTCTCTTTTGTCTATATTGCCTGTATTTTCCTGATGCACCATCAATAACTCACTCTGAGACGTAAGGCGAGATAACGGCTTTTATTGATGGAAGAAGGAACAAGCAGTGAGTGACCACCATACTACATCCTGGAGACTGAGAGGCCGGGCTCAGACCTCCATCACCTTTATACAGGGGTCTGTGGGAGGAGCCACAGGAGCAGTCAGCAGGGGGCATGTCCAGACAGGTATATGTAGTTCACCACATTTCCTCAAAGAATTCCAACAAATTTGTCACACAAGATTTCCCCTTATGGGAATCAGCTGATTTTGGCCTATTTTGTCCTGTGCCTTCAAGCGCTCTGGAATTTCATCCTTAATAATGGAACCAACATCCTTCCAACCACTGAAGTCAGGTTAAACGGCCAATAATTTCCTTTCTTCTGCTGCTTTCCCTTCTTAAAGAGTGGAGTGGTATTTGCAATTTTCGAGTTCTCCGGAACCTTTCCAGAATCCAGTGATTCTTGAAACCATTACTAATGCCTCCACAATCTCTTCAGCTACACCTTTCAGAACCCTGGTGCAATCTAGTGCAGCTTCATCTAGTGCAAGTGACATTTACCTTCAGTTCTTTCAGCTTCCCAAGCACCTTCTCCCCAGTAATAGTAACCACATTCACTTCTGCCCCTGACACTGTGGAACTCCAGGCCTAATGCTGGTGTTTTCCTCAGCGAAGACATGCAAAATACTTAGTAAGTTTGCCTGCCATTTCTCTGTCCCCCATTACTACCTCTCCAGTGTAATTTTCCAGCTGTCCGATATCCAATCTTGCCTCTCCTTAATTCCTTATATGTCTAAAAAAAAGTTTTGGTATCCTCTTATATTATTGACTAGCTTTCCTCATGTTTCATCTTTTCTCTCCTTATGACTTTTTTTAGTTGCTTGCTTTGGATCTTTAAAATCTTCCTGATCCTCAAATTTCCCATTAACTTTTGCTACGTTGTGTGCCCCCTTTTGCTTTTGTGCTGTCTGTCACTGACTTTGTCAGCCATGGTTGGCTCATCCTCCCTTTAGAATACTTCACCTTTGGGATGTATCTATCCTGCACCTTACAATTTGCTCCCAGAAAACTCCAGCCATTGCTGTTCTGCCATCAGCCCTGCTAGTGTCTGTGGTGAACTATGTGCCTGTCGGGACACGCCCCCTGCTGACTGCTCCTGTGGCTCCTCCCACAGGCCCCTGTATAAAGGAGATCTGAGGCCTGACGCTCGGCCTCAGTCTCCAGGACATTGTATGATAGACACTCACTCCTGGTTCTTTCTTCCAGTCAATAAAAGCTGATATCTCGCCTTACGTCTCAGTGTGAGTTATTGATGGTGCATCAGTGTCATTTTCCATTACAAAGGTATCTCTCTCATACCTCCGTAGTTCCCTTTAGTCCACTGCAATACTGATACCTCTGGTTTTAGCTTCTCCCTCTCAAACCGCAGGGTGAATTCCATGTATCATATTATGTTTACTGAGTCCTAAGTGTTCCTTAACGTTAAACTTCCTGAACAAATCTAGTTCATCACACAACACCCAATCCAGAATTGTCTTTCCCCTTGTTGTTGCAGCTGGTTTGCAGACAACTTACAAAATAAATAGATGCTCTAGTGGTTATACTTTTGAACTGCAATCACGGCAGTCAGCAGCCTGTTATTTCCCTTTTGAACCGACTAAATAATCTTGCATTTTTGCATTTTCCTGGGGGATTCGGTGAACTAGACTCTCAAGAGTACAGGTACGGCAGGGGCAGCCGTCACTGGGTGTGGACACTGCATCAAGATCTGAAAGCGCAAGAAGAACCTATGGTCAAGATCTGAAAGCGCAAGAAGAACCTATGGTCGGCTCCATTACTCTGCACCAATTAAAACATCGAGCAGGAGCAAAATCATCGAGGATGAGAGTGGAAAACGAACAGGTACTCAGTGGTGTCTGCCAGTATTTGCCTGGTCTCCCTTTCTCCTCGCTGCTGCTGTCGGGCGGGAGGTGCAGGAGTCTTGGGTCCCACACCGCTGGGTTTGGGAGCAGTTGTTACCTTGCAGTCATCGGGCTCCTAGACAGACTTCACTCACCTCAGCACTGAACGGACTCTGCAGCTGCAGACTCACCTTTGGGGACTCTGCAGTTCATGTGGTTTATTTGCTCTTTTGAAACCATTTGCACAATTTGCTCTCTCGCATATTGGATATGTGGCGGTCTTGTTGTGTGTGGGTTTTTATTAGAGAATTCTATTGTCCGTCTTTGTTTTGTGAGTGCTTACAAAAAGATTGTACGGGATATGTATACTTGCATAGTACTTTGAACTTTGGACTGTGTGTCCAATGATTGCCTTGTTTCTTTCTTCTGTGAATGGGGGGTGATCTGAGATTTACCAGTTCACCGGCTGTTTGATTGAGCTTCATGTTGACTCATTTAATTGTTTTTTCTTCAGAGCTACAGCACAGTTACAGGTTCTTCCAGCCCAACAAGCCCAATAACACCCATGTAACCAGTTAACATACTAACCTGAAGATGTCGCCATGCCTCCAGCGCCAAAGTATCACGCCTACAATTTACTAACTGTTTCTAACCTGTACGTCTATGGGCAGTGGGAGCAAACCACTTGGAGCAGGTCCTTCCAGCAGGTCCAGCTCCCCTAGCCTAATCACGGGACATTTACAATGACCAATTAACCTCCCAATCAGAAGAGCCTATTCTGTTAGGTATTTCAGCAAATAGTTAATAATGATTCCTAGGTTCATTCAAACATGATACAGGGAGAACGTACAAACTCCTCACAGGCAGTGGTAGGAATTGAACCGGGGTCACTAGTATTGTCAAGCGTTCTGCTAGCCACCATGCCGTCGTGCCACCCTACTTCGCTCTACCATTGCAAGTAGCCTCTAATGGGATAAAGATATTTTAGGGTAATTCCCAAAGAAATGTTAAAGCCTGCCCCCTTATTCTCGATGGTTCAAGAGGAACCGTTCTTGCCACTGATTTAAAAGGTTAATGGTTCAATTTCAACTCCAGAGGTCATGGAACCTATACAGATTGAAGAGGAGGAGGTGCTTGCTATCTTGAGGCAAATCAGAGTAGATAAATCCCCAGGACCTGACAGGGTATTCCCTCGGACCTTGAAGGAGACTAGTGTTGAAATTGCAGGGGCCCTAGCAGATATATTTAAAATGTCGGTAACTACGGGTGAGGTGCTGGAGGATTGAAGGATAGCTCATGTAGTTCTGTTGTTTAAAAAAGGCTCAAAAAGTAATCCGGGAAATTATAGGCCAGTAAGTTTCGGTAGTAGGTAACTTATTGGAAGGAGTACTAAGAGATAGGATCTATAAGTATTTAGATAGACAGGGACCTATTAGGGAGATTCAACACGGCTTTGTGCATGGTAGGTTATGTTTAACAAATCTATTAGAGTTTTTCGAGGAGGTTGCCAGGAAAGTGGATGAAGAGAAGGTAGTGGATGTTGTCTACATGAACTTCAGTAAGGCCTTTGACAGGGTCCCGCATGGGAGGTTAGGTAGGAAGATTCAGTCGCTCGGTATACATGGCGAGGTAGTAAATTGGATTAGACATTGGCTCAATGGAAGAAGCCAGAGAGTGGTAGTGGAGGATTGCTTCTCTGAGAGGAGAGCTGTGACTAGTGGTGTGCCTCAGGGATCAGTGCTGTGTCCATTGTTATTTGTCATCTATATCAATGATCTGAATGATAATGTCGTAAATTGGATCAGCAGATTTGCTGATGATACAAAGATTGGAGATGTAGTGGACAGTGAGGAAGGTTTTCAAAGCTTGCAGAGGGATCTGGACCAGCTGGAAAAATGGGTTGAAAAATGGCAGATGGAGTTTAATACAGACAAGTGTGAGGTATTGCACTTTGGAAGGAAAAACCAGGGTAGAACATACAAGGTAAATGGTGGGGCACTGAGGAGTGCAGTAGAACAGAGGGATCTAGGAATACAGATACAAAATTCCCTAAAAATGGCGTCACAGGTTGATAGGGTAGTAAAGAGAGCTTCTGGTACATTTGCCTTTATAAATCAAAGTATTGAGTATAAGAGTTGGAATGTTATTATGGGGTTGTATAAGGCATCGGTGAGGCTGAATTTGGAGTTTTGTATGCAGTTTTGGTCACCGAATTACAGGAAGGATATTAATAAGGTTGAAAGAGTGCAAAGAAGGTTTACAAGGACGTTGCTGGGACTTGAGAAACTGAGTTACAGAGAAAGGTTGAATAGATTACGATTTTATTCCCTGGAGTGTAGAAGAATGAGGGGAGATTTGACAGAGGGCTATAAAATTATGATGGGCATAGATAGAGTGAATGCAAGCAGGCTTTTTCCACTGAGGTTAGGGGAGAAAAAAACCAGAGGACATGGGTTAAGGGTATAGGGGGAAAAGGTTAAAGTGAACATTAGGGGGGAGCTTCTTCACACAGAGAGTGGTGGGAGTGTGGAATGAGCTGCCAGATGAAATGGTAAATGCAGGCTCACTTTTAACATTTATGAAAAACTTGGACAGGTACATGGATGAGAGGTGTATGGAGGGATATGGTGCAGGTCAGTGGGACTAGGCAGTAAAATGGTTCGGCACAGCCAAGAAGGGCCAAAAGGCCTGTTTCTGTGCTGTAATGTTCTGTGGTTCTATGGTTCCAGAGACCTGTGTAGAAAACTACAAGTTTGCACTGCAGGGCAGTGCTGATAGGCTGCACCAGAGATGGTGATTGCCATTTTGCAAATGATCTAATAAACCAAACCTGTTGCCAGCTGACGAAAACAATCATGATATTACTTTGAAAAAGAGTCATTGCCAGTGGTCTGGTCATCATTATGAAGGCAACTTTTTCATCGCACCTTTGTTTGTTGGGGTCTTGGGTACAATTTGGCATGCCATTTCCTATGATATTGCTGTTACATTAATGCTTAATTGGCTGTAAATCATTGTCAATGTTCAGAGGTTGTGAAATGTGCTGGTGAATGGAAATTGTTCTTTCAATCTGTTGGAATAGGTGGTTTGAAGCTTGGTTAAAGAAAGTCCGATTTCAGAGGGGGCAGTGGAAGAAAAAGTTGAATGAGAAGGTTTGGAGTCGATATCAAGATAACAGAAAGCCTGCTAGCAGTGGTGGAACAGTGGAAACGGAGTACATATATGAGGTAAAATGGAAGGATGCAATTAATTCTGGATAAGACTGGGTGAGCTTTAGAGAATGGTGTGAAAAATAAAAAGGTATCCAGTAAGTGGTAATTCTGTGGACAAAAAAGACAAGAATGGCCACACTGGTTTAAGCTGAAATAAATGCAGCAGCAACTCAAATAACTGGTGTTGTGCAGAAGAGCATCTCCAAATGCACAAAACATTAAACCTGGAAGTAAATGGGTACAGCAACACAAGTCCATGGACACATACTTAGTGGCTACATTACTAGGTGTGGTGAACTACGTGTGCCTGTCTGGACACGCCCCCTGCTGACTGCTCCTGTGGCTCCTCCCACAGACCCCTGTATAAAGGCGATCCGAGGCCTGACGCTCGGCCTCAGTCTCCAGGACATTGTATGATAGTCACTCACTTCTGGTTTCTTCTTCCAGTCAATAAAAGCCGATATCTCGCCTTACGTCTCAGAGTGAGTTATTGATGGTGCATCACTAGGTACAGGAGATATCTAATAAATCGGCCACCGAGTGTAGTGTTTGGGATGGTGGTATGTCAGAAAATAAAGAAGAGTGAGAATTAAGTTGGACACAGGCCTATATCTTTTTTCTGTCAAAGGGTCATGATTATTGGAACTGTCTTTCCAGAAGGGCTGTGGAAACAGAGCCTTTGAATATATTCACAAGGAGTAGATGGATCTTGAATGGCAAGGGAGTGAAAGGTTACTGGGGCTAAATGGGAATATAGAGTTATGGTAACAGTGATCAGATCAAGTTACAGAGCAGGCTAAAGGAGTCAGGTGCACTACTTCAGTTACTATTTCTAAATTTGTATTCCCAAAATTTGCTCTCTGTACAAATGAAAACAAATGGCAAATGTTAAAATAATAAGAAATGGAAAATAGGCTGAAGACTTGAGACAAACCTGATTAAGAACTGCTGCTTTTGTGTCGATGATAGAATTTTGTTTTTGTTGTTGTGTTGCAGACACTCTACCAATTAAAAGAGTGTTGAAAATCATAATTTTCAAGCTGAGAATTTGGCCAGTTGTCAGTTTCAGGGGTATTCAAAGTCTGTTTAATGCAATTGGACAACCTTGGCCACCTGCTGTCTTCCAAGCCATGGGTAGTAACATAAGAATGAAACTAATTAAAACTCAGGGTGGGATAAGTACTGAAGTAATCTTAACAAGTATAAATCTATCAAATGGAGAACTTCAAAACTGCAGATAAGTAAAAGGCAGGCATCTCTTCTGTTAATATGGTTGGGCCATATTACTTTTGGGACTGGAGGGAGTCGAGAGCATTAAAAAAAGATGGATAAATATTTGAGGTATACTTGCATAAGGGCAGAACGACGGACTGAGTGAAAAATCAATAAACAGCAGATACTGGAAATCGGAAAGAAAAGCAGAAAATCCTGCTTCAGACCAAAGCCATTTCATTAGGACCAGGAAAGAGAGACAAGTAAGTTTTATGCTGCAGAGAGGGTGGGAAGAAAAGAAGAAGTAGATGCTTTTTATAAGGTGGGTGAGGATTGTCATGGCGATAAGCGACTGAAAAAGCCCCCTGGTTGATAGGTTAATCAGGAGTGTGCCATTCCATGTTGATATATCATATAAATGCATGTCCTGGAAGGTGGATAATGAAAAAGAGTGCAGCAGAAAATGGAGAATGGAAGTTTGGGTGAAGAGAGGGGCTCTGCACCATGTTAACCAGAAAACCCTGGAATCCAGGATGTAGAAAAGAGGCAATAGCATGAAAAAGTAGGGTGTCCACTGCACTCCTTGGGAATCAATGGACTGAGAAGGTTGCAAGGGTTCATTGGACAGAGGACAGTGGATGAACAATACATCGGAAGCAGTGAGGAATTGCATGTTCTTCATCACTTTCTTCAATAAACAACAGTCGGCAATGGTGTATTGGCATCTGCACCAGACTTCAAGGTGAGTGGTCCCGGGTTCGAATCCGGCCGGCTCCTTGCACGGTTTCCATCCGTGCTGGGGTCAAGCGTCGAGCTAGCAACTCGGCCTTGTAAAAAACAGGCAAATGCTAAAGCAGCAGCAAAGTTGTCACCCAATGTGCCACAAGGCGCAGAGAGAAACTCAAAAAGATCATTAAACAAGATGTATTCTTCCCTGTCATTGGTAGTTGCCTCAAAGAAGCAACATCTATCATCAAAGATCTTCTCCATCTGGGTCACGCCATCAGATAAGAGGTGCAGATACCTGATGTCCCACACCACTAGGTTCAAGAGCAGCAGCTTATCTTCAACCATTTAGTTCTTGGACCAATCAGCACAACCCTAATCACTACAGTTGAACAACACTGCATTAAGATTGACTTTCTTTTGGATCTAGTGGTATTCCTCCTTGTAAAGATTGAATATATTGAAAGGCCTAATTTGAGTGGATGTGGAGAGAATGCATCCAATGGCTGGGGAGTCTTGGACGGGCACAGCCTAGAATGCAAGGACTTGCCATTAGAACAGAAATGAGGAGGAATTTCTTCAGTCAGATGGTGGTGAATTTGTCGAATACATTGTTTCAGATGGCTGTGGAAGGCAAGTCATCGGGTATGTTTAAAGTAGAGGTTGATAGGTCCTTGATTAGTAAGTGTGCCAAAGGTTTCTGGGAGTGGGCAGGAGAATGGGGTTGAGAAGGGTAGTAAATAGGACAATACTGAATGGGGAGCAGACTCAATATGTTTAATTGATGTCTCTTTTCAGAATGCCGCTTATTTGATGCTATGTGCTTGCGACGCTGTTGCAAGAAAGAACATCATTGTACCTGTGCCAATGACAATAAAATCTCCTTTGACCTTGATATTTTCAAGGAAACCCAGGATGCAGGAAAGAGCAGGCTGAGAAGTAGGAGGTCCATTGCATTACCTGAGACAGATTGCCATATCCACAAGGCCAGGGCTGCATTAGACAGAGAAAAGTAGATGGACTATTTTTAACTGCACTGAGGAAGCAAAGGAGAACTGTACTTAGTGATTCTGAAACAGCTTCTTGCCTTCCACCGTCAGTTCGTGAACACTACCTATTGCACTATTTATTTGTTGTTATTTATAGTAATTTCATGCCCTTGCACGGTGTGCTGCCGCAAGACAACAAATCTCACTCCATGTTATGTGATAATAAATTTGACTCCGATTCTGTTTTAAGAAGCTCACCAATGCTTCTACCTCCTCAGGAGGGTGAAGAAAACTGGCACGTCCCCATTGATCCCAACAAATTTTTATCGAGACACCACAGAAAGCATCCTATCTGGATGCATCCCGGCTCGCTATGGCAACGGCTCCGCCCGTGGCCGCAATAAATTCTATTTAGGACTCTCATTCCGTGGCTAAAGTATTCCAAACCGGATTTAGGGTTGCAGGCTACATAATGAGAGGCAAATTTTAAGTGGCACATAGATGTAAATAAACTAAGGAGCAGCCTTAGAGCAGGCTCTGGGGAAGAGGTGGTGGGATGAAACTAATGTGGAGCAAAGGAAAGGGAAGTGATTTAGATAAATGTGGAGAAACAAAAGCAGGGTGAAGACTTTGAAAAAAAATCAGGAAACGAGATTAAGTTGCTCAAGAAAATGTATCTAGTAGTACATTTTGTGGTAATTCAGAAAGTTCACAATGATTTTGTTCACTGCTGGAGGAATTCCATACAAAAGTAGATAAGTTACGCCTCAGCAATGGGGGGCATTTGCGAAACAGCAACTGGAATACTGCACACAGCACTGATCTTTTTTTAAACAAACGATACTGAAACATTTTGACAATCTACTTCGTTATAGAGTCAAAGAGCACCTCAGCACTTCAGCCAAACTGTTATTCTGCCTAGTCCTATCAATCCACATCTGGACCATATCCCTCTATGCCCCTCCCGTTCATGTATCTCTCCAAATATCTCTTAAATATTACAATCAAACTTGTATTCACCACTTCTCCTGTCAGCTTATTCTGCACTTGTGCCACCTTTTGAGTGAAGAAGCTTCCCCTCAGCTGTGCACCTTAACCTATGACCTCTAGTTCTACTCTCCCCAACCTCAGTGGAAAAAAGCTTGCTTGCATTTACCCAATCTATACCCCTCATAATTCCGTATATCTTATCATTTTGCACCTTATTGTCTACTTGTACTACACTTTCTCTGTACATGTCACTTTATTCTGCATTGTGTTATCGTTGTACCTTGTACAACTTCAATGCATTGTGTCATAATTTTATCTGTATGAACAGTGTGCAAGACAAGCTTTTCACTATATATTGGTACATGTGACATATACATGTTTGGAAATTGCACCGTCTCGGATCGCAAGACCCTGCAGCGGATAGTGAGGTCAGCTGAAAAAATGATCGGGGTCTCTCTTCCCGCCATTACGGACATTTACACTACATGCTGCATCCGCAAAGCAAACAGCATTATGAAGGACCCCACCCACCCCTCATACAAACTCGTCTCTCTCCTGCCATCTGGCAAAAGGCACCGAAGCATTCGGGCTCTTACGACCAGACTATGCAACAGTTTCTTCCCCCAAGCCATCAGACTCCTCAATACCCAGAGCCTACACCAACCTACTGCCCTCTACTGTGCCTATTGTCTTTATTGTCTTGCCTATTATTTATTGTACTGCCTGCACTGTTTTGTGCACTTTATATAGTCCTGTGTAGGTCTGTAGTCTAGTGTAGTTTTTGTGTTGTTTTATGTCGTTTCAGTGTAGTTTTTGTATTGTTTCATGTAGCGCCATGGTCCAGAAAAACGATGTCTCGTTTTTACTGTGTACTGTACCAGAAGTTATGGTCGAAATGACAATAAAAAGTGACTTGACTTGACTTGATGATAAACTAATTCCAATTTGAAATTTGGACTACATTACCCAGGCGACATCGGTCTATTTCCCAGGCGTCATTGCCATTAGACATTAGCTATCAGAAAATAACTTTGTCTAATGAAGCCTGAGCGGACTCCAATTCCCAGCGGCCAGTGCGTTGGTAGTATTACCCATCAGGCCCCGGTTAGCCAGGGGGCGGAAGGCGGGTGTTACCCGAGCGAGGGAGGCCGAGGGGCGGCGCCGAGTCGAGGCGAGAATCGCTGCAGCCGGGCCCAGCCACTGCCGTCCCCAACACGGGGAAATGGAGGCTGCGGGCGGCGGCGGCAGCAGCAGCAGCCGCTGCCTGACCCCGACGGCCAGAGACCTGTACCGGATGCTGGCCAGCTGTAATAAGCACTGCTCGTACCTCAGGCAGAACCTGCGAGAGACTAAGAAATACTTTAAAGAGCTACGGCAGCCGCAGTGCAGCAGCCCCGGGCCCCAGGTCGAGGAGCCGGCAGAACCGAGCAGCGCGCACGCCGAAGCCCTCAATGGCATCGGCTCTCTGGAAGGTGAGGGATTGTGGAACTTCCCCGGGTAAGGAAAGGTCTTGTAAGCTTTGGAGGTGGAGAGGTCCTGGGACTGGGGTCCACAACCTGCCCTTGACATTCGCTGGTAAAGGTGGGCATAACTGCAAACCCGAGCGTAAAGCTAATTTGGCGAGGGATTAAAAATAAAAAAAAAAGCTGCTTCCAGCGTTTTCTGTTTTTTTTAAATTGATTTTTTTCTTTGTTTACATTGCACGATACGATACATTTCTCATCCGTGACAAGCAGAGAAAAGTTGGGAAAACTGCTTAACATCTTTTATCCGAACCTTTATATTGTTTTGAGTGACATTATTTAAAGGTCTGGTTTTGTTTACTGGAATCATTACACAGTTCAGAGCCTGTGTTTAAAAGCAAGCCAGGCAGAAGAAAAAAGGTTTTTGCCTTGCTTGTGATAGTTGACAAGAATGTCGGGTGCAAGAGGCATGCTTGGGCAGGAGTGAATTATATAAGTATTTATATGGAAAGAGACTTGAATCCTTCGATCAGAAAGGATTTATCGATATCGGTTTCTTGTTCATCTCTGAAAGTCTTGTATTTTCACCCAGTATAGATTCTGGAGGAAAATAGAAACGTTGCAATATAGTTGTCCTGTTGTTTTCTTGTTTTAACTGTACAAACTTAGAACGGTTCAGTTATTTTCATGTCTCTCCACTGGTATTTGAACTCCACCCCTCCCACTTCCACTACCTTTTGTCTAATTCTATTTGTGCAAAATCATTTTAATTCCAGCTGCTGGCTAGTATACAAGCACAACAGAGCCTAAAGCTGTAAAATCCTCTAGTATGCAAGAAGCAGAATGTGCTTGTTGACTTTATTTCTGCTTTTCTAGGATTTTTTTTTGTGTGTGCATGTAACAAAATAGCAAATGCTATCAAGTATTAGAAAACCACTTACCACTTATGTACTTCACTGGCTTCGTAAAGTGGCCTGCTTGCTGTCAATCCCAGACTTCTGTATAGGTTCCACATGTAATTTTCAGGTCAATGTTTTTGGATACAGATGCTTTTTCAGAGCTTTGTTGGCGTACAAAACATACCTTTTGTATTGAGACACCAATACCTTTAGTAAAATTATTGGAGTGAAAGAGATTTGCAGCTTTTGGAGATTAAATATTAATGAGCTTGACCTGATAAATGGTGAGCAATTCAGTGGCTTATCCTTGATAAATAATTGCACATTGTGTTGTATAGTCAATAATAAAATGAATTTAAATACCATTTTTATCTGAAATGAATTAGTCTAGCTGTTGCAGAAGAGGCTGCTGTTGAAGTATGAAGTGCCTTGATTGGCAAGATTGGAAAAAGGCAGGTGTAGATGAGTTGATCAAATACATTTTCATCATAAAAGGTAAATAAACCATATTGATTAAAATAATGAATAATTATTGCCCTTGCGTTTTGTAACTTAAATGGCTTTGTATTCTTGGGTGATCCTTGGGAGTTGAGGATAATTTGCTTTTGATCCAATACTCCTAGATTCAAGTCTCTCCAATTTTTTAGATTCTGCAGAGTGGGGTACAGTATTTATTTGTGACCACAAACAAGAGGAGATGTACGGGTGCTGGAAATCCGAGCAAAACACTCAAAATGCTGGAGGAACTCAGCAGGCCTGGCAGCATCTAGGAAAAGAGTACAGTTGACATTTGCGATGTTGATTTTTTTCCCTCTATTGTTGAACTTGTTTTGTGTGCTTATTGTAGAAATGTTGAGTGCCCTTCATTTTGTACCCTCATTTATCACTTACTCCCTGGTGGAGGTGTTAATTTTTTCCAAGGAAACTTGGAGAACACCCTTGAAGAATTTACTCTGTTCATGAAAGAGGTTTGTTGTACAATGCCTTGTTATAGAGTTTTTATTTTGGAGTTTCATTGTAGATGTGTTAATTTAGTGTTTATGGGAATATAGGCCTGTAAAAATGTGCTGACTCGTTGCCTATTCTGTTAATTGGAGTTTTTTTCGTCTAGATAACATTGGTGCTTTGCCTGAACGTTAATGCTTCCCCCCCCCCCCCCCCAAATTATTGGTTAGATGAAAAGTGAATTTTACTGTCTTCCTTGGTAGAATATAACAAGATATTTGAAATATCTATTTCTGAGGTTGTGGGGGGGGGGGAGGGCAATGATATTTGCTTTGGTCTGATTCGTAAAACGCCTTTGTTCCCTGTTCATTGTCATGGTTCATCCTCTTGTAAGCTTGTCAGGAAATCTGTAGTTGTCCTGTCGAAGGGTTTTGGCTCGAAACATCAACTTATTTTCCCATAGATGCTGCCTGGCCTGTTGAGTTCCTCCAGCATTTTGTGTGTGTTGCTGTAGTTTTGATGTTTTGCTACTGTGCACACAGGTAAAATATCACGTTAGTTAATTAACAATATTCAACTCCATGATGTTTGGTTTGAGATAAGAACATAGAACATCAGAGTACAGTCTCTTTGATCCATAAGCAATACTTGCAAGAAATCAGCATGGATGTTAATTGAATGTACAGTACATATTCAAAGAAAGATGGTGATTTCTTCTTGAACTTTCCAAAGGTACTGATTTAGTAGTTGGGCTGAGGGATTGTTGTGTAGTGAAATAAGGATCAAGCTGTTCAGGGGACGTAGTCACTAAAGGTGAAACTGAATGGTGACTTGGATCTGGTGACGTGAGCATTCAATACTCAAGTTAAGGAGTCTACCCACTAATGGTACAGCGTGGCAATGGGTGACAGAGTTAAGTGTGATTTGTTTTGGGGGAATAAAGGATGGAATGGGGCAAGTGGGTGGAAATAACAAGCTGAAGGCCATAAAGTGGGGAATTATTTATAAAATGTGGAAGAACGAGCGAGCATTTTCTGGCAGCTGAGGCAAGTGTTGCAGAATAAAAAAGATGATGAAATATGGAAAGTTAGATTATTAGTTTAAGCTGTGGAAATAATGCAGGGCACATTGCAGGATATAGTCTTGTATTACTGGTGTCCCTTGAGACAGGTTGTAGCAATAAACCCTTTTCCTAACACAAGATCCAGATTGTGTATCTTGGCTGAGATGAAAAAAAAATACTGGTGCTTCTAATTCATGTAGGTAATGTTGAATTTTCATTTCATAAACATGAGTTTCTGCGGATGCTTGAAATCCAGAAGAATGCACACAAAATGATGGAGGGACTCAACAGGTCAGCCCGACATGTGCATTATCCATTCCCCTCCATAGATACTGCCTGACCTGCTGAGTTTTCCATTCTGTATGTTAATGTTGACATTTGCTGCAGACAAAATAGCATTAAATGATTAAAATAATTTTATGCAAGTGATTATGCAGTGAATGTTTTTCAAAAGCTTATCAGTGTCTTTTTAATAGTGCAGCTTAGAAACAGGCCTTCAGCTCATCTTGCCGGTGCTGACCATCTGCAACCATCCCATTGGCTGTACTCTGACTGTGTCCTTTTCAGGCACTATCGATCAAACCACTTGTCAAAATGACACTTGGATATTGTAATTAAAAATGTAGGATTTGTCTTGACCAATTTTCTATTGGTATAAATATTGTACCACAGCTGATGTAACCCTACAGTGTTGTATCTTCTCAAATACCATTTTGGAAATCTAAAGGAAGTACATCTGCTGGCTTCCCTGCTAGTCGCATCCTTCATGATTTCACTTTCATAGAATCTTGCTTTAACTGTTTAATTAGTTTATCCTTCAGTTGGTGCAAATTCTCTGTAGTTTGTGAAGGCATGTAAACACTCATCAATAGCAGGGAGTGGTGAAATTTCACATTTGCTGAAGGATGCATAATTTCTCAATGCAGCCTTGAAACACTACTAAATCTTTTTCTCGCCAAATCTCAAATTTTGGTGTCAGAGTATTATTTTTGCCACTTCAAAGAAAACTTGTAACCTGTGAAGCAGAAAAATACACTACCTGGGGTATTTGTTAGCCAGGTACTTTTCCTTAAGTTGGTAGAAGTGATCTGCCTGCTTTAGTCAGCATTATATATACATAGCATTTTCTAAGCCATGTTTTTCAAAAAAAAAGGAAGATGAACTAGTGGTTAATTACATTTTGTCCTCAACAGAAGTAATAAAAATGATCTGAACAGCCATTGTGCACGTTCAGCCTTGTCAGCCTGGAATATTTGATGATAGGTTTTCCAATAATGGCAGTAACAAAAGTTATGATTACTGGGTCATGTTGATGTTTCTGACACAACAGTTAAATTGTTAAATGCAGTGTACGTTCTGTGAAACTTAATCTTGACAAATCATGACTGATAGCTGCAATATTTTTTGGTTCAATACTCTGTTAAAATGCAGTGCTACCAGTGCATTAGGAGAAGCCATTAATGACTAAATAAATCAATTCCATGTTGAGTCATAGTTTAATGCTTTCTCATGTTATGAAAGACATTTCAAAGCCAAGACTTTGACGTGCTTCTACACAAAATTGTATGTTGTTTTCTGTCCATGGTTCACTAGCCCTATTTATACTTGATTTCCTCTGTCATTCCTTTCTCATTGCTTTTGATTGTTTCTTAAGAGAAACAAATGGCTCGCTTAATGGAAGAGGAAAAGATTTCACTTCAATGATAAGAGAATATCTGCAGATACTGGAAATCCAAGCAACACGCAAGATGGTGGAGGAACTCAGCAGGGCAGAGAGCATCTGTGGGGAGAAAAGTACGGTCAACGTTCCGGGCCAAGACTATTCGGCAGGACTGAAGCATTTTGTGTGTGTCGCTTGAATGAGTTAGTTTCTATGATCTTTTTTACGCAGGAGGAATTCAGTGGGGTCAGGCAGCATTTGTGGAGGAAATTGATTTTAAACATTGCAGTTGTAGAATTTTATTCTAGGCCCAATAACTTCTGTATGTGGTTATCTTGCAACTCGGGGTGAGTTTCCAGTGTTGGCAGTAAGAATGGAACCACAGCTGAAAGGTATTGTTTTAAAATGTCTGGAGTGATTTGTTACAGGCGCTATTCAGGGAACCTTTGAGATCCACCCTTTGGTACTGAAGCAGCACCGATACCAACTGTGATCTTACCACCACATAATGTGCTGTCAAGGCGATGAGTGGGTTGGGGCAAATGGCGCAGCCACCTGTTATTGGCATGGCACACAGTGTGCCCTGGCTGACATGATCTTTCACCAGTTCCATGAGTTTGCATATTCCTGGGATTGTACAGTCACTCAAATGGCCACGTTCATGTAATAACAGCTGTTGTTACTTTTTGCTACAGTTTTCCCAGTTTGTTTGGATGCATAGTCTCCCCAGTGGAGTTACTTATCATTGATAACAAGTTCAGTGGTGCCAGCTGTTGAGCTTGATGCCATGAGAGACAATGGTTTCCAAAAACTCTGCAGCCAAACAAAGGAAGGGGACAGCAGCCCTCATCAGTTGCAGCAGAATGGGATAGAGGGTTGTTGAAAACCCTGGCAAACTGTCAACACATGGGGTTGAAAGCCCCAGCCATCTTGAGTTCCACGTTGACGGGCTGTACTGCTTTCCCCAGTCCTGTCCATGTTGAAGATAACTTGTGAGTGCAGAGTTTCAGTAGAGGGCGTGGATTCAGTCCATATTTCCAACAGCTCGTAAGGAATTGCACTGAATTGGTGCTATGTTCTTGGCATAGTTGCTGGAATTCAAGTATGTCTTCTCCATCTGCAAAGGTGTACAGTATGTACTTCAGTTTTCATGAGGGGACTGAAGATTCTCTGCAATATAGTGCGAGACAAGGTCCTAGTGTGTGGATATTGTGATAACCTGCCTTGGCACTGTTTTCGGTCACCATCTTTCCTGCCCAGTATTTTGTTTAATTAATATTGTTAGTTATATGAAGGAATTGGTTTCTTAAAGTTGCCATAGCCAGGTGTGGGGGCTATGGAAACTATGAAAGTGGAGATGAGCTCCCACTACCTGTTGTTATATGCTTCTGATGGCTTGTGCCTAAAATAGCCTCTGACAACCAAGTCCAGCTCTTGGCCTTCATGTGTAGCTCAGCTACTCAGCACAGAAGAATCACTTTCCCATCCCTCTCCACTTTGTCATTTACTCATGATGCTTTCCCACCTTTTTCCAGTGCCCTTCACCCTCACAGCTGTCTACCTGAGGTTATTGTATATAGTTGACCTTTTCTATCTCCTCCCTTTTTGGGTTCTACCCTTCATCTATCAGTCTCTGTCTATCCTCCTCCTTCACGACCATCTAGCTTCACCTGCTCATTATCCTCCCCTCATCTTCAATCACCTTTTGCCTACTTGCCTCTGTATCACACCTTACTCTCTTGTTTATATAGCAGTTCTTTTCTCTCTACATTCCCGAAGAGTTGACCATCCCTCTGCCTTCATAAATGCTGCTTGACCTGCTGAGTTTTTCCAGCAGTTTTTTTTTGCACTTCAGTTCCAGCAGACGCTTGACTGAAAAATGTATGTTGTGGTGGCAACGTTTGCTGTAAAGGCAGATGATTGTCATTTCAAATGAAGTTGCATAGGATTTTTTGAAACAGCAAAAGGTAGGGTGAAGGTGGGTGAGAAACTGCATTTTTTTCTCTCCTAATCAGTAGATACTGGCAGTAATGATTTTCCTATTGTCATTTGCTTATTCAAATTCTTTCTTAAACTATCCTTTTGTACCCTCGTGTCCTTTGCTATTCAGCTATTGCAACAAGTGTGTTATTTTACCAGCAGTCATGGTGTGAAGTACATTGTCAGTACCCAGCATCATGTCACCCTTTGTCTTTCAACTCCTTGGCTATCTCAGTTTGGTGTACAAGTTGTCATCTCATGATGAGCTGACTGTTCTCCAAGTGTAAACTGGGAAGAACAAAGCAAGTCTGTGATTATCATTATTGATGCTGTTTTCTTCTGGGCCAAATCACTTCTGACAGGTTTCGTTCGATCACTTATGTTGGCAGTTCTGTAGCTCTCAGCTTATGATCTTGAGGATGCCAGCACTCCAATTTGAGATTTTTGCTCATTATGATTTTTATCCTTTCTTCCAATATCGATGATCACAGCCTGAAGGCTCCTGAACTTGCTCACCAAACCACTGAAGCTTTTGTCTGCTCCCCATCCATCTTGACTCCATCAGTAGGGCTGTCAATAAACCTACCTGCATGCATTATTGGAATGTATTTCAAGATGTTACGAACTACGTGGAAATTCTAATCGACTGGTCAGTGTACTTAAATTTTGTGTGAACCACTAGGCTAGTGCTGTGGAGTTGATATATGTCCAGATTTACTTACCTTGATCCTCCTGTATTCCTGCAGACTATGGCTTTGACTTTAAAGGTGTAGAAAATCATGAGGCCCATAGGATGAATTCACTCAGACCCTTTCCACCCTGAGGAAAATTTAAAAAAATTGAGAAGGCAGTGATTTAAAAGGGACCTTATGGGTAACCTCATTCAGACGGTGGTTTGTATGTGGAACGTGGAAGTGGTTGAAGCAGCTACAAGAACATTTTAAGTTACTTGGGGAAGCTTCAGAGCAAGGGGTCACAAATTTTTTTTATGCCATGGACAAAAAAAAACTATCTGCCTTGATGTTAAACATATGAAGACCACTAAAATGGATGAGAACTGGTCGTGGCCATTTAATATGAGACAATTGAGGAACTTTGCCTGATTGTGACTGCAAATCATGGAGCACAATAATGTTATCGCCAGTGTTAAGTTTTGGATTGAAATTTATGCTGCAGAATTGTATTATTGCCTTGGTTAAGAAATTTCAAATTAGCACTGGATATTCCTGCAGAAGCCAAAATGTGGTTTTGATTAAATAAACAATGCCTGGTGTGAGCACCTCCATATTTGTTGCATGTTCAAAATTCTGCATCATCCAATTTGGAAATATTTAATGTAGATATAGATTTTTGTACTTATTCCGTATTGCTCTAAGTAGAAAAGTGTTTCCTCTAGGAGAGAATTCGACCACATTAAAAGATGAAATATGCCTATTTGACCTCACCTCTGCAATTTAAAATGTGCATTTTGTTCTGCATTCAAAACAAATTTTTTAGTGTCATTTCTTATATAATTCAGACAGCATTGAGGAAAAATATGCAGCTTAAATGCTGGTTTTAAACATCTTTTTCTCCCCCCCCCCCCAAAAGACTGTAGTCTGTAACATTTAGTCTTAGACTTTAAAAAGTAATTTAATTAATTCTATCCTGGCCTTGAACTTGGTTATCTTCTAAACTTCATAGAAACTCAGAATTTTTGATCTGAATTTAAGAGTATCTAGCAGCACTTTAAGGAATTAATGTTTACCTTTCACATTATTTTCCTAACTGGCAATTGGGATTACTTTTTGACGTATCAGAGACATGCAGGTGAGTGAAAAGGTGCGTTTATGCATAGAAAATCAGAGTCGGGGGAAACATGATCTAACGAAGTTTTTGTAGTCTTGGTAGATGAACTCTTTATCTTGCTGGTAATATTCCAAACCTAAGGAGCTTGGAAGCTATTTCAAACCATAGAAGCTGATCAGGTTAACCTTTGGTTGCATTACTACTGTGAATGTACTGTAGACACTGCTCTGAAGATTTAACATTGAACAATAACTCCTAAGGGAATTTCCTGAGTGGATGGAGATGAAACAGTCTCTTTATTGTAATAACTTTACAGTTATGCATATGAATAGTCTGCTGGATCTGATGTATGATGTGGTAATTTAAAATTCTGCTTGTGTTTTGGTCCTGTGAGCATATGTCCAAACCTATGATTTGAGAGCCCGTTTGCAGCGTCAGTTGGTAAATTTCTATTAAATTGGAGCAGTTTATAGACCCAAGGGGAAGAGTGAACTTGAATTTGTTTTGTTCAAAATAAACATTAAGCATTTCAAATCATCCTACAGGGAATAAGTTGAAAGAGAACTGCACAACTTAAAAACATATTTGGCGCAATTAACGGGCTGATCGTTTTCCTTGGCGTCAATTTCCTGCACTAACACATATCAATAGATTTTTGAAATTAATTGAAACTCGTGAGCTAATAATAAGCTTTCAATGCACTCTTTGGTAAGGAGATTTTCCACTTTGTGGGTGAAGAAATTAATTCTCATCACAGTCTGAAATGACTGGGAAATTTATGATCATAAACATCAATGCATCTCTGGTGTATTTGATTTCAGTAATATTTGAAATATTGTAGATATATTTAAGCATTCTTATTCCTATTCAATTCATTACAGGTTATATGTAATAGTGTGTGGATGACATACTCACCATCACGTCATATGTAATTGCCTCACTTTAAGTAAATAAACATAAACAAGTTATCTTCTGGCTCCCCTTGCTTTCCTTTCAATTAGGTTTATTTTTGTTTTGGAGCAAAACAGTAGCAACAAGCAAGGTTTAAATGAACCAGCGATGACTACCTACCTACCTGATGAAGCAAAGTGAGATGTTAGACTTTTTAAAAAAAAAAGTGATAAACAGTCAGGTGAAGAAATAAACAGTGTAGTACGTGTCTCTTTGGGAATGGACAGAGACTGTCGTTTATTTTTTAAAAGGCAGAAAATAGGAGAGTTTTGGAGTTGATAAACAGTGAATATCATGTGATACTAAATTTAAAAAGAGCAGAAACAGTTGGCTCCACCAGAAAGATATGTGTTCAGTGGCTCAATGGATGACTGGCTCTTGTATACTGAGCTAATTGAGCATTATTTTGAAGGAAATGGAACATCCAGTAAGAAGCAAGTGCCAATTTTGCTTAGTGCATTGGGTTTAAAGGTATACAGTTTGCTCATAAATTCAACTTCTCCAACCAAACCAGCCAAAATTAGCTTTGCTGACATCATGAAAATTTTGCAGGAACATTTAGAAGAGAAACCATTGCTGATTGCAGAACACTTTAGATTTCATACACGGAATCAAAATGAAGGGGAGTCCATTTCAGCATATGTGGCTGAATTGAAGAGATTGAGCATTGTAAATTCAGTGGTTAGTTTAATGATGCATTAAGAGCATTTAGTTTGTGGAATTGTGAAAGAAAGCATTTAGAAATGTCTCCCAACTGAAGCACAGCTCACATGTAGAAGAGCAGTTGAAATATCTGTATCAATGGAAACAATAGACAGAGACAATTGAGTTGCAGTCAGGAATGAAAGTGAGCGAGAACAAAATGGCAATGTCCAAACAGAAACCAGCCAGGTTACCATTTTGACAGGGGCTTGCGTACTCCAGAACAATGCAGAACAAGGCCAAATTTACAAAGTAGAACACATACAAAGAGCATGTTGGGCAGACAAAAATAAGTGGATTGCACAGGGAAAAGAAAAAGCTAAAAAGTCAAGTTTTACTTTTAAAAAGGGCACTGATCTGCATGATATTGATAAAATCTGATAATGATGAGAGTGACACAGGACTGGGTAGCCTTGAAATTTACAATGTGAAAGCAAGACACAAGCAGAATTGCTTAGAACAGGAGTGAATGACAAATTAATTAAAATGGAATTGGACACAGGTTCAGCTGTTTCAATCATTCTACAACATGAATTTGAATGGTATTTCCAAGATACTAAACTGATGCCTGCAGATATTCAGTGAAGAACTTGTACTGGAGAAAAGACAACTCCTGTGGGAATGACATTTGTTACAGCGAAATACAACAACCATAAGCTACTTCGGGCTTGTATGTGTTTAAAAAAAAAACACAAGAGGGCCAGCATTTTGAGAATGTGAGTGGTTGAGACAACTGTAACTTTATTGAAGATCCAGCTATCATCTCCATGCCATATCCCCTGCAATAGAGTCAACTGCAAGCGGATGATGCCACAGCAGTGTTCAAGGATGGCATTGGACAACTCAAACATATCAAGGGTAAAATACTGTTAACTGAAAATGCCACACCCAAGTTTTGGAAAGCCCATCCTGTCTTTGTACAATCAGTGATTTTAAAAAAAAGCCAGTAAGCTGGATCACAGGCAGGCTAAATGAATTCTTTCTCAGTTTGAGTGGAGCCCAGGGGCATTGTTAGTGGGTCCCAGTAGCCAAGAAGAATGTGTCTGCCAGGATTTGTGGTGATTTCAAGGTACTGAAAGTGGATCAGTATCCTCTGCCCAGGGTAGAAGATATCTTTGCAAACCTTTCTGAAGGAAACCACTTCAGCAATGTGGACTTGGCTGAGGTCTACCTACAGATGGAGATGGAAGAAGAGTCTAAAGTACTTTTCACCAGAAAGACTCACAAAAGGCTTTATCGCTATAATAGGCTTATTTTTGGAGTTGCATCTGCACCAGAGCCTAAGGTTGTTTCACAGCCACAAGACTCACCTGCCCAGCAGAGTGATCTCCCTGTTCAGGAAAGACATTATCCCACAAGAGTAAGAAATCCTTCACAATGATTAAATCTTTAGGCCTGAATGGGACATCTTAAAATTTTCTCTGCTGTGGATGTCTACATAGTTGGTGTTTTATAGTATATACTGTGTACATTGTTGAGATGCAGTTTGTATTGAGTTGAAGTTTATAGCTGAGCAGGGATTAGTGTTGAATTTAATAATTCAGTTATATTTGAGTAATGTTGTTTAAGAGCTCTTTGTTTTAAGGGTTATATGCGATAGTATATGAATGTCATGTGTCATAATGCCACCACATCATACTTCAAGTTTTAAAAAAAGTGAACAAACACCAGTTATCTCCTGGCCTTGTTTTTCCTTAATTTAGGTTTTATATTTGGAGTTTTCAAAGAAAACATAACTATCTCCAGACCTGAAATCTTGAATCCTGAAGGTTTAAAAGTGTTTCTGCAGATATTGGGTGCAAGATTGCACATTCAATGGTTCTCACAGATTAAAAAGTAACATTTATTACATCTAATTGGAGAGATGAATTGAAACTGAAGGCTAAATAATGTGACATTTAGCAGAGGTTAACTATTGAGTAATCACTGAAGAGTTTGGGAGTGGGATTAATATGGATTTATGAGGGGAATTTTTTTGATGAATGTTAGTTTTGAAGATAACTGACAGAGTAAGTCAGGAAATTTTGGAAATTATGAATTAAAGGGAACTTGAAAATTAACTGCCACCTGAAGTTTCATAGAATTTGAGCACCTGAGGTTTAGTAGTAGTTAACTGGCGTGTATTGAAGATTGGTTAATCAATAGAAGACACAAATTATTTCAGTTTGGGTGACTGGATAGTGGGCTGCCATTGGGATTGGTGGTCATGGTGACATTGTGGAGAAGAAGTCTATGCCAATCATCAATCACACATTTGTTGTTGGGGCCTCTGCTATTTAATATCTTCAGGTGATTTGGATGTGGATTAAGTGCCACATCGATCTTTGATAGTAGTGAACTGGGTCATGGGTGTTTGAAGGGCTGCAGAGATGTTTCGTGAGGATGTAGGCTGGACAAGTGAAAGGGGCATGGCCATAGATTAATGTGTTCAAAAATATCAAGTTGCATGGAACACGAGTCTTGACGTGTTGAGACTTTCAATGGAGTCTGCTTTCCTGTGGAACCTGGATGTTGTTGTGTGCAATTTATCCGAAAGTAAATTTGCAGCTACATCAAGAAATTAGGTAAATTCTGAGATGGCCTTTGTTACGTATTCAAATGTACTCACAATAAAGAAATCCAACTGTGGTTACATAGAACATTGAAATTGACTGGAAAATGGTCTGCAGGTGTAATCTTCCTAGCCAAGGAAGAATCTAATTGCAGTAGTAGAATGCAACACAAGTGAAATCAGATGGATTCTTAAGGTAATGTTTTGCCTTCTGAGGTTAAAATCTTCTTTTGAAGAATGAAAGTTAGTTTAACTGAGAAATCTGATTAGACAAAGTTTTGCCCAGCTGGACAGTCTGGAGTTTGGGCTAATTCCAAGAAACAGAATTGATCATTCAATAGATTTCCTACCCAAAGGGCACTGAATGAATCCTTATTTTCTACTCATGAAGGTTATGAAGGCTGTTAACTATCTAAATACATTGGAGTAACAATGCATGTGAACTTGAGCAAAAATGAATTGCTTGTTTTAATTAGCAAACATGAGGAATTCTGTAGATGCTGGAAATTCAAGCAACACAAAAAATGCTGGTGGAACGCAGCAGGCCAGGCAGCATCTATAGGGAGAAGTGCTGTCGACGTTTTGGGCCGAGACCCTTTGTAAGGACTAACTGAAAGGAAAGATAGTAAGAGATTTGAAAGTAGGAGGGGGAGGGGAAAATGTGAAATGATAGGAGAAGACCGGAGGGGGTGGGGTGGAGCTGAGAGCTGGAAAGGTGATTGGTAAAAGGGATACAGAGCTGGAGAAGGGAAAGGATCATGGGACGGGAGGCCTACGGAGAAAGAAAGGGGGAGGGGAGCACCAGAGGGAGATGGAGAACAGGCAGAGTAATGGGCAGAAAGAGAGGGAAAAAAAGGAGGGGGGGAACTAAATATATCAGGGATGGGGTAAGAAGGGGAGAAGGGGCATTAATGGAAGTTAGAGAAGTCAGTGTTCATGCCAACAGGTTGGAGGCTATCCAGCTGCTTTATAAGGTGTTGTTCCTCCAACCTGAGTGTGGCTTCGTCTTGAGAGTAGAGGAGGCCATGGATAGAGATATCAGAATGAGAATGGGATGTGGAACTAAAATGTGTGGCCTCTGGGAGATCCTGCTTTCTCTGGTGGACAGAGCTTAGGTGTTCAGCGAAATGGTCTCCCAGTCTGCGTCGGGTCTCACCAATATATAAAAGGCCACACCGGGAGCACCGGACGCAGTATACCACACCAGCTGACTCACAGGTGAAGTGTCGCCTCACCTGGAAGGACTGTCTGGGGCCCTGAATGGTGGTGAGGGAGGAAGTGTAAGGGCAGGTGTAGCACTTGTTCCGTTTACAAGGATAAGTGCCAGGAGGGAGATCAGTGGGAAGGGATGGGGGGGGGACGAGTGGAAAAGGGAGCTGCGTAGGGAGCAATCCCTGCGAAAAGCAGAAAGAGGGGAGGAGGGAAAGATGTGCTTGGTAGTGGGATCCCGTTGAAGGTGGCAGAAGTTATGGAGACTTATACGTTGGACCTGGAGGCTGGTGGGGTGGTGGGCGGATGGGGTGAGGGCAGATGTGCATGAAATAGGAGAGATGCGTTTGAGAGCAGCGTTAACGGTGGAAGAAGGGAAGCCCCTTTGTTTAAAAAAGGAGGACATCTCCTTCGGGGCTTCCGTTCATCCATGCAGCTCTGTCATTTCTGATTCCTGAAATGAATTGTCAAAATGAGTTCAGTGCAATATGGTTCACTAAATGATTCTTGAAGGTTAGCTGTTAATTCAGTGAAGGATTTACAGCTACCCAGGTGTTGCACATGTAGTGGAAAAACCTGTGTGCAATCCAGAAGTTCAGTAATGTCTTTGATCCAAGGCATGCTTAACATTTTTGTCATAAATATTACTTAATGACTTGGGGAAACTCTTACTTTTGGATACAACAAATTTGAGCGAAGTTAATGCTGGAATAAGGTTCAAATTAATGTATGAATTTTAGAATAAAGATGTATTATTGAAGATCTTTGTAGTGCTTTCATCTGCTTTATGGCAAAAATTCTAGTTCATACACTTGTGATCATCTGACCTCATTTGAAGATCTTGTTTTTTAAAGATAATCTTCAAAATGAATTTGGTTGTATTTCAGTATTTTGCTTTGTGTGGATATGCTTCTCTGTTTATGTATTGATCATATATTGTTTAGATTTATTAGCTTTATCAGGCTCTTTTGCAACTAATAATAAAACCTGAGTAAAGAACAAATCGTGCTGAGTATAAGAAGGCAAATCCTGCAATTAAATGCTGATTAAGTTTAGAGCGAAGGCCATTAATAGTTGAGTAAGTTTTATTTATTAACTGTTTAATACATCACAAAACAGAGCAATGTGGGTAAAATTCTTTGAGGCAAGAGCACATTAAAATTGCATACTGAATAATTGTTCTGAAGCATACTTTAAACTCGTAAAACATGTATATTACTAAAGGCACTTGGCAAGCTTGAAAAAAAGAAGCATCCCCTATTTAAAAAACGTGGATTAATTTTATTAATCCATCTGATTTTCATGCTGTGCTCTTCCAGTTTCTTAGCCCTATAAAAAACACTGTTTCTGAGAACTAGCTTCTGCCTATTCATCTTTCTGTCTAGGTCATTGCACTGTCTGATTTTGTCTTATTTTGGCTCATGGTTCAATGTTAAATCTTTGAATTTAATGGTTTTAAAAAGCAGGAGTGGGTTATTTAGCCCTTTGTCTCCTCCAGGATTCATGATCATGTTAAAGCTGGCTGTAACTCCTTACCTTAGTATGATTAATATCCAAAAGTCTATCCAAATCTGCATTGGATAGAATAGTCTGAAGGGATACTAACTTCTGAAGAAATTTCTTCTCCCATTGCTGAAAGGTTTAGTTTTATCTTGAGACCATGACTTTTACTCTGAACATCAAAGCAGAGTGAATATCATCCCCGTATTGGCCCATTTAAAATTATATTGTTCAGCAACTTTGTCTTTCACAATAAGCAATAAATATCGAGAACATGAGGTTAAGAGAAAGTGAGTCCATTGGTTGTGGGAACATTTTAATGATGGGGCAAGTGAAGTTACCCCTTTGGTTCAAGAACATGATGGTTGAGGTGTAGTAACTGTACCTGAACATGGTGTTGAGTTCTGAGGTTCCTGTATCACCTTCCTGTTGGCAGCAATGTAAAGAGAACGTGTCCTGGGTGGTGAGAGCCCCTGATGTTAGAGGCTACTTTCCTGCAAGAATGCTTCATGTAGATGTGCTCAATGGGCTATACCCATGAATGACTGGACTGTAGGAATTACTGATGCAGCCAGTCAGTTTTCTATTCTTCCCACTTCTAAAGAAGTTTGTCAAAGTTTGCTTTCTTTGTAATTGCATTTGCATGCTCGAACCAGGATAGTCCTTCAAAATGTTAACACCAAGGTTTTAACAAAGTTGCTGACACTTTTCACCTCTGATCCTGCAAGGACTGGCTCGTGGACCTCTGGTTTCCTTCTCCTGAAGTCATTAATCAGCTCCTTGGTCTTGCAGACATTGAGTGAGAGGTAGTTGCCGTGGTACACTCACTCAGATTTTTAATCACCCTCTGAGATGCTGATTTGTCACCACCTTTAATTTAGTCTATGATAGTGGAGACGTTAGCAAACTTAAAAATGGTACTGGAGCTCTGTTTAGCCACCCAGTAATAAGTATAAAGCAAGTAGAGCAGGGAGCGAAGCCTCATGATGCACTTGTACTGTTTGAACTCGTGGAGGAGTTGTTGCCAAACCATTCTTACTAGGGTCTGTAGTTGCGGAAATCCAGGACCCAATTGCACAAGGAGGTATTGAGGCTAAGGTCTTGAACCTTAATGATTAGTTTTGAGGTAATGCCAAGCTGTTGTTAATAAAGAGTTGACAATTGATGAGTTTGTGATTTAATGTGATAATATATTCCCAATCTTTTTTTTATGGCCTTTTCAATAGCCTCTGAGGTTAGTGGTAACTTGATGTTGAGTTGCAGGACTTGTATACACATGTGAAAACTGGGAAATGATAGCTTGATAAAAGGATGCAAGATGTGGAGGCACCTCATTGAGGAAAGGGAAAACCCTTTCAACCCTTTGGAAAATGCAGCTGTAGATATTAGAGAAAAGGATTAGAAGCAAATGTGGAAATACTCAGATCAGAAGTTATCCTTGCTTGAATTGATTTCACTGTGAAGCACTGTAGCTCATTCGCCATGGTTTAATTATTCTGATGAGGAAATCTAATTGCCCAAAAGGTGTGCTGGTCTGAGTGAATGGGGATAAATACGCTCCTTTATTGTTCTCGGAAACCAGAGGTGCATGTTTAATTTTTTTTTAAATTGCTTTGTAAAGCTCTTGGCAGCTCCAGGTATTGAGGTTTGATCCTCAACTGTGTGGAGTTAGCACATTCTCCCAAAGACAAATTTAGTTTCTCCCTGATGCTCTGGTTTCTCTTTTTATCCCATTGACATGCTAGCTGGTACAAATGTAGATACATTAGGCAGGTAAATTGCACTATGTATGTTGGCTGGAGGTTGCATGGTGGGGGGTTTGGGGGTTAAGTTGATGGAACTGAGTTGATATAAGTTGGATATTAGATGCCCCTCAGGCTTGATGGACCAAAATTCCTTTTTTTGATATGTGGATAGAAAGAAGCTGTTTGACAAATTCCACTGAACAGAATTATCAATGACAAGTGGTATTAATGTTGCTTCTCCAGCCTGCACAGTAGAGCCAGAATACCTGTAGTTAATTGATCTGTGCTGAATCTCATTTAGTCTTGCTGATGGTTCATTTTACATGTAATACTCTTGTCCTTGTAGGGCATGTCTGATGCATAATTGAAGGTTACCTGATAACAGTGGAAGAAAGCTCCCATTCATAATTGCTTTGGGGCTGTATTTAACTTTGCACCCAACAAGTTGTGCTTCCTAACAGTTGTGAGCCTTGTCAAACTCTTGGTTCTGTTGAGGAGCATGGACCTCATTGCTAATTTGTTAAACATCTGGACTTGGGCAAATGTACAGGTCCCCAAGTATGGAAATTAGCTTAGACGTTATGTCATTGATTCCATGGTGAGTTTACAATTTCAAATGTTTAATTTCTGTTTTGTAGGTGCTTTATGCTGCATATCATTCCCACGCCATGAAGAGGACTACCTCCAAGCAACAGTGGGCTGCTTTCCCTGCATCGTGATCCTGGGTCAGAATTGCTGGGCCAAGTTTCATATACTGAACAGTCTCATGGGTGAAAGGCTCTTGCCAGTTATAAAGGGCAGTAATGAAAATAAGTGTAAAAGGCGTCGGCTGAAATTCACCCATGGTAAGAGGACAAGTGTTAGCTTGGCTTTGCCCGGACATTATGTATTGGTCCACCATCATGTTGCACAGCAGGGCAAGTGGGACACCATTCCTGAGGAGGACCTGGAAATCCAAGAGAGTGAAGATCCTGCAAATCGTGCAGCTCATTTGGAAATAACATTACACCATCCGTTATTGCAGGTAACATGATAACACCTCATATACCGTTTGGGTAGTCTGCAGCCCCTTGGCATGAATATTGAATTCCCCATCTTCTGGTAATTCCCTCCCCCTCCCTTCCCCCATCCCAGTTTCACTGTGCCTCCTCCTCCAGCTGCCTATCACCTCTCTCATGATTCCGCCTTCTACTACCCATAGTGCTTTCCCCATGCGTTCCTCCTTCACCTTTCCTGCATATCCCCTCCCTGCTTCCCCTCCCCCACCCCTTGATCTTTCCTCTTACTAGTTTTTCACCTGGCATCTACCAGCCCTCTCCTTCCCATCCTCCCCCCCCCCCCCCCCACCCACCTTCTTTATAGGGCCCCTGCCCCCTCCCTCTTCAGACCTGATGAAGAGTCTCAGCCCGAAACATTGACTGCTCATTTCCACGGTTGCTGCCCGACCTGCTAAGTTCCTCCAGCTTGTTGTGCATGTTGCTTTGACCCCAGCATCTGCGGTGTACTTTGTGTTTATGATAACCATTAATGTGGACAATTCTAAGTAAAGTCACTGATATGAAGGGCTGCATATTTCTTATCGTATTAAGGCATATTGATATTTCTTTACTTGGCAATGTCTGACAAGGAGCATTGATGCTTTTTTTTTCATTCTTAAGGTCAAGTTAAATGGCCATGGACTTTTTTTTCCTTTTAAAAAAAAGTTTGTAAATAAAAGCCTATGGGATCTTGGGTAAAGTTGCATGTTATATCCAAAGTTGGTTGAAAGTAAATAGTATTGCAATACTGCATTATGAAGTTGTGTGTTTTATTACTGAAGGTGTTGTTGTTCTATGTCCATGATGAGGTGAACAGTCAAATATCTCTTTGGGCTATATCTGACAGAATTATGCAGTAATTGATAACTGGCATTTTCTAGTGATTAATCTAGAAGATGCCCATTCTCAGCTGCACCCAAATGTTAAAAATCAGAAAGCTTCAGTTTGCAATTTATTGTTGCCATATGTACGAAGATACTGTGGAAAAACCATTTTGTAAGCCGGGTATACAGATCATTCCAGTTGGATGCACTTTGAGGTAATACAAAAGGAAAGGAAGAATATATGTGTAGGGCTCCGTTAGTCTTGATAGACCATGGATTTGCGCCTTGGAAAGTTTCCAGGGCGCAAGCCTGAGCAAGGTTTTATGGAAGACCGGCAGTTGCTCAAGCTGCAAGTCTCCCCTCTCCACGTCACCAACGTTGTCCAAGGGAAGGGCATTAGGCCCCATACAGCTTGGCACTGGTGCCATCGCAGAGCAATGTCTGGTTAAGTGCCTTGCTCAAGGACACACATGCAGCCTCAGCCTAGGCTCAAACTCGCAACCTTCAGATCACTAGACGGACGCGTTAACCAACTGGCCACGTGCCAACACTGAGTATAGTATAACAGTTACAGAGAAGCTGTTGTATTTTATATATTATTGAGATACAACCCTTTGAGCCATGCCGCCCAGCAAACCCAGATTTAACCCGAGCCTATTCAAAAAGGCAGTCTGTCATTAAGAAATCCATGGGAATGAGGCAAAACTGGCATGTTTCAATAATAGAAAACCATAGTCTGAAAACGGGTATTATAAGACTATTTGTTATTCATTTATTTTAAATATTTAAAGTTGAATTTACTTAGTGTAATTAAGAAATATGCAGATATAATTTACAGATAGTTCATAATGAAGAAGAAAATTGTGTCCTGGGAAAGTGCAAGTGGCAAATGGATGCTGAACAAGATAAGTTTGAGGTGATACAGTTGGTGGGAGCATAACAGGTAAAGGGAAGGGAATTCACAATAATTAAAGGCATAGCAAAGTTGTGACCTTAAAGAGCTTGCCTTTTAATGTGTTAAAATTTACAGAATTTTATTTACAGAACATGTAAAAGAGCTTAAAATACAAATGGGGTTGGAAGAGGATGTACTCTGACTCTATAAAAGATCATTTTAGATCAAGGCTTTAAGATTGACTTGCGTTAGGAAGAATGGTGTATGTGAGCAAGTTACCTGTAGATCTGAATTTTAGTTGGCCTTTTTGAAACACAACTTGGGGCATAGATGAGGGAGAAACTGCTAGTTCTAGCAAAAGATAACAGCTGAATTTTAGGTTTGAGATTGTTTAATGTCATTTCTAGTACAGAAGTGTGAAGCAGAATGAAATTGTTAGTCTGGATCCAATGCAGCACAAAAAAGCATAAGATAAAGAACATGGTAAAAAACGCCATGCTGAATAAATACATACAAGAAGGCTTGTATAGATTGGTTGTATATCCATAGAGTGGTGCTAGGCTCAGGAGTGTCTGTATATAAAATGACTGACAAGAAATGATGGGTGGTGGGTGTTGTGGAGTGGGTTTGTAGGTGGAGGTATTGATCAGCTTTACTGCTTGGGGTAAGTGACTGTTTTTGAATCTAGTGGGCCTGCTGTGGGTGCTGCATTGTCTCCTCCCCAGTGGGTGTGAGATGAGCAGGGTGGGTGGGATCCTTCATGATGTTACAGACCCTTTTCTGGCACCTTTTTGAATGTACATCTTTGGTGGTGGGTAGGCTGGTGCCAGTGATGCATTGGGCAGCTTTGGCTACTGTACCTGTTGAAGAACCTTCCTGACCGCTGTGTGCTGCATACCATGAAGCTTTGCAGCTTTTTAGCATGCTCTACTGTGCATCAGCAAATTGACGAGTACAGATGTGTGTAGTACAGCTCTCTTCAGCCTCCTGGTTACAAGAGGAAAGACCTCTGTAATATAACTTTTTCAGAGGTTTTTAAGGCTTGGAAATAGCTATATGAAGGACTGGGTGAAGCCAAAACTGCATGAATAACTACAGGAATAATGAATTGATGTTTCATAATTTATGAAACTATGGATCAATAATTGGAAAGCTGGATTCAACTGGAGCTGATCAGTCAACTTCTACTCAGAATTCTAAAGCTTTCCTTTTTTATCATGACCAGAGTGAATGATGACTCTTATGTTCATCAAAATTATTGTTATATCAGTGTTGGTTGACAGATTTCATATAGTATGACCAGAGGGGAAGGTAATTTGCAGTTTGGAATGTGATCATTTTCAATGGCACCCAAGGTTAGAAACTGGGACTTGCAGTGTGTTTTGAAACTCGGTTTAGTAGCCCCTCAATCAAGGGTTATGTAATCTGGTCCTTCATGGCTTGAAAGATTAGTAGTGAGGAAGCTGAGTGAGCTGTCTGTTAGCAACATTCCATTCGGAATGTAATAGCTTGAACAGACAGCACTTTTATTTGATGTTGCATAGAGGAAAACATTATTTAAAAGTGTGACATGTTCTGGTGCCATGAATGTTGGCCTAGATTTCATGTTTTTAACTACTGAACAGTAAACAATTCTTCAGTCTTGCCTAAATTATACTGTGAATCAAGATCTCAATATCTTGGAATAAAAATGATTAGATCCCTCCAGTCATCCCTTGGCTTGAACTTCTCATTTGTCTGTGTTGCAACATAATCAGAGCATTAAAACTTACGGAAATTTTAACTTTTAAAAATGCATTACACAATTCTAAAAAGGCAGGTATAATTAGATGCAGGAGTATGCCATCTGGCCATTTTTGAGCATGCTTTGCCATTCATTGATCATTGTGGCACTTTTTTTTTACACACTTTTCACAATTCTGTTGATGTAGAGTGTATTGACCAGTTTTGGTTGAAATGAATGACTGAGCTTCCATAGCCTTCTAGAGAGGAGAATTCCAAAGATTTAACACCTGAGTGAAGAAATTTCTCAGTGCAGTGAGATTACCTCTTGTTTAAACTGGTTGCATACGGGACTAGTCTATTAAATTTCTCAAATGGCAAATCTGGCATTCTAGAAACTAGTCTGATAAATCTGTCCAGTAGAAGGGTCTAAGCTGGAAATGTCAACTGTTCACTATTTTCCATAGATGCTGCCTGACCTGCTGAGTTTCTGCTCCAGCATTTGTGTGCTGCTGATGAATCTGTTTCATGCCTTCCAGCAAGGATATCTTTTCCTTGATAAGGAAATTAATATTGTACATAAATCGCAAGAGCACCCGTTGGGGGGGGGGGGGGGTCAGTAGACCCAGGAAGTGGGAGAGAGAGAGAGATGTGCTGAATAGACTCAGGAAGTGGGAGAGAGAGAAACGTGCCGAATAGCACGTTCCACCCGGGATGCCAAATAAGGTGACAGTGACTACGTGAAAAGCCCTTGGGCAAAGTGGGCTGGTTGAGAGAGAGATTGCATCATCCCAACTTGATTGACACCTGCAACCCCATGAGGAAGTATAAAGGAGGGTCTAAGGGGGATAGCCCCTTCAGCCACACCAAGAAGACACGAGAGTGATCCCGCCATAGCAGGAAGCCATTCTGAAGGAGGCCACGTGCGTTAGATTCTGGGATTGGAATTTGTGGCTGGAATCATGGAAAACCGCTTTTAACTAACATCGGGGAGAGGGAACCAACGCTCCCCCGATTCCACAGAAGCTTCATCAAGACCCGGCAAGTTTTTCCTCTTCTCCCCAATCTCTCTCTCTCGGTCGCCCCACGTGAAACCCAGCGATTCCCAAAAGGCTGAAGCCTGCAGACTTCTGAGTTACTTTTATATTTCCAACGGACAATATATTAACCCCTAGACAACATGAGAGCTCACTTCTTAATGATGATTATTACTATACCTGTGCTTTAGATTGAGTATTGATGACGTGCATGATCTGAATGTTTGTATTAACCTTTTGTGCCCCTTTATAAATAAAAACGTTTGAAAATAGTGACATCAGACTTCAACGGACCTCTCTATCTTTGCTGGTAAGTTATCCAGTTACGGGATACGTAACACTCTGAAAAATTTGTTCATAGTAGTGAAGATTTTGTGTAACTAAAGGATTGTATAAGACAGTATGGTATCGTAACACCTGCATTAAAATCTTATTGGAATAAAAACCAAAATACCATTTGGTCTTTTAATTTCTAGCTTCAGCTGTATGTTAACTTCAAATTAATTAAATGCCAGGACAAACTTCAACATTTCCCAGTCTAAAGTTCAAAGTAAAATGTATTATGCATGTCACCACATACAACCCTGAGATTCTTTATTTTCCCTGCGGGCATATTTAGCAAATCTGTAGGACAATATCATCACTAAAAAGAAAATGTTGAACTTTTCTGGTTGATTCACAAGTGATGATCTATTTTTGTCCCATTGATTCATTTAAAAGATGTTGCAGGTTCTTTCTGTACAGTGTTACCTGAAGAATCGTGGTATTGGTTTATTATCACATGTACTAAGATACAATGAAAAGCTTGTCTTGAATATTCATACAGATCAAGTCATTCCACAATGCATTGAGGTAGAATAGGTCGAAAGGTAATGCAGAATGAAGTGTAAGGGTTACAAAAAAAAAAGAGCAGTGCAAGTAAATGATAATGTGCAACATAATGAGATGCATTGAGAGGTGAAGAGTCTTATCATACAGGAGGTCTATTTGAGAGTCTGATAACAGTGAGTAGAAGCTGGCCTTGAGACTGGTACATGCTTTCAGGCTTCTATCTTCTGTCCCACTGGAGAGGAAAGAAGAGCACGTCTGGGGTGGGTGGTACTTTCAGTTATGCTGGCTGCTCTATTGAGGCAGCAATTAGTATAAACAGTCCATCGAAGGGAGACTGGTTTCAGTGATGTGAAGTGCAGAACAGTTCCCACACCAAGCTGCTATGCATCCAGCTTTCGCTGGTGCATCAATTTGAAAATTAATAAAGGTCAACAGGAATGTGTCATTTTTTTCTCTCAAAAGTAGAAGTGTTGGGTAGCTTTCTTGGCAATGACATTAACATAGTTAGACCAGGATAGGCTATTGGTGATGTTGAAAGGTCGAAACTTGGAGCTCTTAACACTCTCGACCTCTACTTTTTTGATAAAGATGGGTGTGTGCACTGCTTCCTCTTTCAGGGGGCAAAGATCAGCTCTTCTGTTGACATTCAGGGAATGGTTACTGTCTTGTACAATGTCACTAAACTCTCAATTACCTTCCTGTACTCCAACTGATTGTTATTTGAGGTATGGCCCACTATAGTGTTATCGTCTGCAAACCAGCATAGTAAATTTTAATCTGTTTTTGATTTGGGATTTACTTTATCTGAAAGTTTTGTAAAGAGATATGATCTAATCCCCTTCATCAGTTTGTACAAGTAGCTGTATCATGACAGCAGTTTATGATTTTTGATAATCTTAAGAACATGTGCTGATTGAAATCAATGCAATCTAAAGTTGATGTTGTAGAAACATAAAAACATAGAAAAACTACAGCACAATAGAGGCCCTTTGGACCACAATGCTGTGTTGAACATATACTTACTTTGTGTGGTATCTTTTTTCCCCTCTCTCTCATTTCTCTCTTTAGCTGAAAGCAAGTTGAATATTGGGAAGCCCTTTAGGAATGAGAAGTTTGGTTGTGCATTGACAGGAATGGCACGTGCTGTCCATACTTGATAAACGTTCCCATTCCTGACAGTTTCCTCGTAAATCAATGAACGTCCTGTTGGATTGTTTATCTTGCCAAAGCCATGTATCAGGTCAACTGACAGTGCAGAGAACAATTTGTAGTTGCAATCAACACAACATTCAGTCAAGTACTCCAGCCATTATAATAGAAACAGTATCCGCATTCTTGTAAGAACTACAGTCTGGTCACTTTATTAGGTTCAGGAGTGAAACCCATTGTGGTCTTCTACTATAGCCCCACCACTTCAAGATTCGACATGTTGTGCATTCAGAGATACTCTTCTGCACACCACTGTTGTAAAGGGTGGTTATTTGAGTTGCTGTCATCCTCCTCTCAGCTTGAACCAGTCTGGCCATTCTCCTCTGGCCTCTCTCATTAACAAGGTGTTTTCACCCAGAGAACTGCCACTCACTGGATGTGTTAATTTTTTCCACACCATTCTCTGTAAACTCCTCCAGAGACTGTGCATGAAAACCCCAGGAGATCAGCAGTTTCTGAGATGATCAAACCACCCCTTCTGGCACTAACAATCATTCCACAGTAAAAATCACTTGGATCACATTTCTTCTCCATTCTGATGTTTGGTCTGAGCAACTGAACCTGTTGACCATGTCTACATGCTGTTATGCATTGAGAGCTGCCGCATGATTGGCTGATTAGATATTTGCATTAACGAGCAGGTGTTCCTAATGAAGTTACCACTGCGTGTATCTGGTGCCAGAAGGGTGAGTCCTGAGATGCAGTAAGCATTGAATAAGCTATCATTTTTTAAAAACTATCATTTGATTAACTTCTAAGCATGTTCTGAAGTTGGGTGGACCTTAATCATTACAATGAGCTTGAATGGTTCCAGTGCTTGATAACTTGTAGTGATAATATCCAGATGCATGAGTTTCTTATAGAAGCTGAGTCATTTGGAAACTGCAATGTTGTAGGCTCCAGTTATTTCTGTTCCTGTCCTAACTCTCATTGCAACACATCTGTGTCTGTTTTGAAAAGTAACTGAACATTAAAACACAAGTTTTTGTTGGATGTTGCATGATTAACGGAGGGCTGCCCAGTTTTGGAGTTTGGCATGCATTTAAAGCAATAGCCATGTTCTGATTTAAAATCTCTAGATAAGCATATAATCAATAGAAGAATTAGGCTGCACCACTATGCACAATTTATTCAGAAAACTGTCCAACCCCAAATTGCAAACTGTTGGCTTATTTTTGACCCATTTTGTTGAATCAGGCATCAAGTGAGAGGTACACTGTATGGTAATTTATTTGACAGTAGTGTCATGAGGCATTTTCAAAAAAAAAAGAGGTTAAGGGTCTTGACTATTCATTTTCCTCCATAGATGCTGCCTGAGCTGCTGAGTTGGACCAGCATTTTGTGTGTTAATCACAATCATTAGTATCTGCATAATCTCTATCTGTTTTATGATTAGTTGTTTTGAATAATAGGTTGTTACAGATGATCTTAACTTGTGCTCTGCTATTGAACTGCAAACTTAATATCCACTTTTTTCTTTCTTTCTTTCTAAATCTTTTTATTAATATTAGTAATATGGACAGAATACAAATGATATATTGATAAAGAAATTACCAACATACAAATTCCATTACATATGAAAAAAAACATACATAATAGTTACAATATAAATGAGTTTACCAAGACATAAGCCATAAAATATATGTATGAACATAGTAAATCTAAATATTTCATAATGTATGATATAAAGAGAACAGAAAAAAGAAAGAAAAAAAAACAAAAAAAAATTTATATAATGCAAAACTAGCTAATCTAATCTAATAACTATAACTAATAAGTAATATAGAAGAAAAAAGAAGCAAAAAAAAAAGAGGAAAAAAAAAGGGAGCTGTTTATAATATCTCACAAAAATAAGTATTCATCAATGCTGTCACTTCCGGTCCTCTCAAAATACATAAGCTAAAAGCTGGGAAATCAAATGAACTTGGCACAGGGTCATATTACATCATATGAAAATGTTGAATAAATGGTCTCCATAACTTTTCAAATTTAATAGAAGTCTCAAAAGTACCACTTCTAATTTTTTCTAAATTTAAACATAACAAAGTTTGAGAGAACCAATTAAATACAGTGGGAGGATTAATTTCTTTCCAATTCAACAATATAGATCTTCTAGCCATCAGAGTTAGAAATGCAATCATTCGACGAGCAGAAGAAGATAAATGCAGTGAGTCTAACATTGGTAAACCAAAAATTGCAGTAATAGGATGAGGTTGTAAATCGATATTCAAAACCGCAGAAATAATATCAAAAATATCTTTCCAATATTTCTCCAAAAATGAACACGACCAAAACATATGAGTTAAAGACGCAATTTCAGAATGACATCTATCACAAATAGGACTAATATGAGAGTAAAAATGAGCTAATTTATCCTTGGACAAATATCCAACAAATATAACTTGCCTAGATTTCATTTTTTTAGATATTTACAGATTAGACATTTTTTAAGTTCTGTACTCTCTACGTTTCCAAATTTTGTGCCTTCAGATATTTTGGAGAGTTTATTTGAATTAGACCCTTTTCAAAAAGGGCTTATTTCAAAACTTTATAATATAATTATGAAGATACGTTCAGAGCCTCTTTATAAGACTAAAAAGGATTGGGAAAGAGAGCTTAGTCTTAGTATTTCTAGTGAGAATTGGGATAGAATTCTTCAATTAGTTAATACATCATCGTTATGTGCCAAACATTCATTTATACAATTTAAGGTCGTACATAATATCCACTTCTGCATTAAGGATAATGTTTAACTTGTTTCAAGTGCTAGAGAGGTGGGGAGAAGGGGAAATGAACAACACAAAGTAGGAACTTAGCTGTTCTTTGATGCAGTTGCAGTGTTTAATGCAGCTTCTCAGTGGGCAGAGTCTATATTCCATTAACTGCCACAACTTAAAGAAATTGAAGGTGGTAATCTCATGTTTTTTGTTTACTTGTATCTGTGCATTGAATAATTGAAGCCTTGCTGTCATTGTTAGTTTAAATAAGAACTGAGCTAATGAATGGGTGGTGTTGGTTGTTGGGACATGAGAAAAGTTTAGAAATGATCCGTTTGAGTATCAGATGGGGCTTGTGTGCCCTGTTGCCTTGATTATTAAAGAAAGAAGCAGTGTGTAGTACTTCTAGATGAAAAATGCATTTAGAGCTCATGATTAACAATCCTCCAGTTTTTGAGATAAGTAGCTATGATTGAATTTGCTTTATGTGTATACTGTTTTTGTTATTGATTCTGGACTTGATGTTTGGAAATTTTCTATCCTTTTCTCAAACTTTTATTGCCTTAGTGAGAGAGAGCATAAGATGCTCAAGTTCCAAGCAGTTGTTCTTGTATGCAGATTAAAAGCTAGTTCAGCAAATATATTGAACTCCATTTTTAGAGTAATGGCATAACTTCAATTCAATGCATAAATGTCGAGAGAGAATTGATGAGGGGAGAATTTCATGAGCTCAGAGGGATCCAAAGAGATCAATCTTGGACATCACTGTAAAATAGGAAGGATTGGCTTTGGCACTGGAGCGAGAAATACATTGGCTCACATTTCAACTGCGCTTGTGAAAAGGCAACTGAGCTAAGCTGTGGTGTACGTTGAGTAGAAAAGTTGACATTCATTATTTTGGTTATAATATGCCCATGACTGAACTGTAGCCCAATTGGAGTAAAGACTGTGAACGGAGAGTTACTTGTCATTGAGAAAGAATGAACTTCAGGTGTTATCAGGAAGATTCTGTAATGAATTCACTACAGTTTCTGCCCTGTATCTGATTGGTATTGACCGGGACATAGTAATTTCTGAAATTGCTTTTCATGCAGTTATTTTTATATGTTTGATATTTATTACTTTTTCTGTTGGATTGTTTGTCAAAAGAAGCAGGTTCCTCGAGCATTTTGATTGAGTTACTCTCCATTTCCATCATCTGCGGAATCTCTTGTTTATAGAGTATGTGATGCCTTTTTTACTGGGAGGATAGGCAGCCAGATGGGTTTGTAAGGTGGTTGGGGTGAAGAAATGATAAAACCTGAGCTACTTTTGGCAACCTGTAAAATTCCTCAGTGAGCTACTAACAGTTTGAAAGCTGCTGTTCCAAAAGAAGAGTGGAATGCTGCTATCAAACTTATTTTGGTAGAATTAATTAAAGTTCTTCAAATCGTTTCTAGTCTCTCAGCTCTTTTTAATCTGAGTGCCTTTTTAAGTGTTTTGCTTGAAGTTTTTGAATTATTTTAATTTAAGTTATTGAATTGATCTGTTGATTAAGATTTCTTTCAAGATCAAAGTGTATTTTAAATTTCAAGGGACAGCCTATACCATGGATTTTGTCCTTGAAGAAGCATGTAAATACATGAACTCGAGTATATAGTTTACTACATGACAAAATAATTTCAGTGCTTCAATATAGGAAAAGCAGGAGTAAAAATTTACCTGCTCTTAACTTTAGCACTCTGAATGTTAGTACTCTTTTCCTCAATATTATTATAAACAGTTTACATATCATGAGTCAGGGAGTATCAACAGACCCATTCTGGCTCATAACTTTTTTGTGTAAAGGGAAGGGTTGTGTAGAAGCAATGCTTGAAAAATGAGAAACTAATTAGAAATGCTAAGGAGAAAAGGGCAAAGCAGTAGGTTAAGTCATAACTGTATCATCCAGTTAGTTTCTGGAACACAACAATAAGGACAATTATTGATGAAAACTTGATGCAGACATGAGCTAAGTTGTGGATGAGTACAATATCATGCTTTATATTTCTAATGCTTTTCATTTCATCTGAGAGATGTGAGCAATATATCATTCTGGAATGGAGTTAAACAGTATGAATTGTTGGAGATGGCATGAAAGGTTCAAATCAAGGGATAGACTCTGTTCATTTCAGTGACCTGGGTTTATTGCTGACCTTGGGTACTGTCTGTGTGGAGTTTGCACCTGAAAAAATTTCTTCTCTGTGCTCAGGTTTTGATCTTAAAGATATGTGGTTTGGTAGGTTAATTGGCCACCATGTAGGTCCTGGCATTTTGCTAAGTTTGGAGGATAATGACCATTTACAGAGAATAAAAATGGGGTAAATGTAAGAGGTAAATACAAATACTTTATTGTCACCAAATAATTGATACTAGAGCATACAATTATCACAGTGATATTTGTTTCTGCGCTTCGCGCTCCCTGAAGTACAAACTGAAGTAAATATAATAAAAATTTAAATTAGAAATCATAATTAGAAAATAGAAAAGGGAAAGTAAGGTAGTGCTAGTGAGGTCCAAATATTTGGAAGGTACGGCCCAGATCCAGGTCGGGATCTGTTCAGCAGTCTTATCACAGTTGGAAAGAAGCTGTTCCCAAATCTGGCCGTATGTATCTTCATACTCCTGAACCTTCTCCCAGAGGGAAGTGGGACAAAAAGTGTGTTGGCTGGGTGGGTCTTGTCCTTGATTATCCTGGCAGCACTGCTTCGACAGCGTGTGGTGTAAACTAAGTCCAAGAATGGAAGATTGGTTTGTGTGATGTGCTGGGCTATGTTCACGATCTTCTGCAGCTTCTTCCGGTCTTGGACAGGACAACTTCCATACCAGGTTGTGATGCACCCTAGGAGAATGCTTTCTACGGTGCATCTATAAATATTAGTGAGGGTTTTAGGGGACAGGCCAAATTTCTTCAGCTTTCTCAGGAAGTAAAGGCGCTGGTGGGCCTTCTTGGCAGTGGACTGCTTGGTTAGACCAAGTCAGGTAATTTGTCATATTCACCCAGAGGAACTTATAGCTTTTGACCTGTTCCACCTGCGCACCACCGATGTAGATGGGGTCGTGCGGTCCGCTGAAGTCAACAACCGATTCCTTTGTCTTGCTGACGTTGAGGGATAGGTTATTGTCTTCACACCATGCCACCAGGTTCTTAATTTCCTCTCTGTACTCTCATTACCCAAGGTGCGGCCTACAATTGTGGTGTCATTAGCAAACTTGTATATTGAGTTTGATAGAAACTTGGCTACACAATCATGGGTGTACAGTGAGTACAGCAGAGGGCTGAGTACACAGCCTTGTGGGGCACCGGTAGAGTGATTGTAGAGGAGAGCTTGTCCCCTATCTTTACAGCCTGGGTCCTGTCTGTGAGGAAGTTGAAGATCTTACTAAATGTAAGATTTGGTATAACTGAGAGGTTGATTGACATGGATTACAGGGCTAGTTTCCTTGCTAAACAACTAACTTGATGACTTTGATCTAAAAGTCAGTGGAGGAGATAATAGATGTCCAGAATGGCTAAGTGAGGGTGTTTAGAGTGTTTTGAAGACAGTGGTGGTTATATTCCAACACATTGATGTGGCGTGGGCAATGGCAGACTCATTGATTTTCCTTCTGTTATGAATCCTGTAACTGGAGAACTTACTAGCAAAGATAGAGAGGTCCATTGAAGTCTGATGTCACTATTTTCAAACGTTTTATTCGTAAAGGGACACAAAAGTAGGGTTAATACATACATTCAGATAGTGCACATTGTCAACATTCAATCTAAAGCGCGGGTATAGTAATAATCATCATTAAGAAGTGAGCTCTGCTGGTGTCTAGGGGTTAATAGATTGTCCGTTGGAAATATAAAAGTCACTCTGAAAGTCTGCAGGCCTCAGCCCTTTGAAAATCGCTGGGTTTTGCGTGGGGCGACAGAGAGAGAGAGATTGGGGGAGAAGAGAAAGAACTTGCGGAGTCTTGATGAATCTTCCGTGAAATCGGGGGAGCGTTGGTTTCCTCTCCCCGATGTTAGTTAAAAGCGGTTTTCTGTGATTCCAACCACAAATTCCAATCCCGGAATCTAATGCACGTGGCTTCCTTCAGAATGGCTTCCCGCTGCTGCGGGATCACTCTCTCGTGTCTTCTGGGTGCGTCTGAGGGGCTGTCCCCCTGAGACTCTCCTTTATACTTCCTCACGGGGTTGCAGGTGTCAATCAGGTTGGGATGATGCAATCTCTCTCTCAACCAGCCCACCTTGCCCAAGGGCTTTTCACGTGGTCTCCATGAGACAATAGTTGCTGGCATCTTATTCTGTATCCCTGGTGGGACGTGCAATTTTTCACGTTTCTCTCTCTCTCACTTCCTGGGTCTACTGACCCCCCCCCCCCCCCCCTCAACGGGTGCTCTTGCGATTCTCACAAAGGAGGGGGCTGGGATCATAACACTTCATTCTGAGTTATTGAATGAAGGCAATTACCAGAAGTGAACTTGGGTTTCCAGTGATGATCCAGCAAATCCCAGCTAAGATCTATCTGGACAAGATTGCTTGTCCATGATTGCATTGCTTTGTGCAAAATGCAATGTGGTTTGATTTTCATGCTTTACTGTAAATGTTGGGAATCAATTAAAGATGAATTGTTATGTAGCAATGATTTTATTATGAGACGAGTTAGATTGGGTTGAACTAGGAAGAAACAGAGTGCAGGGCGCCAGATGATCATGCTGACATTTGGGTGCATAAATGGGAAACACGTTCAGGACTGTTAGAAAGATAGAGTGTAGGGCGACTGAAGATTCTTGGACTGTACATCACATCAAAGTAGAATGAAGTCCTTGTTAACTCTTAGCCATAAAATGGGTTTTGTTCCAGTTGACGAAGGAAAGAGGATATTTATCCAAGGGGAACAGTGAAGAGAAGAAACAAGCATTTGAGACTTTGGGGGTCTGAACTAAATGAAAACTGGAAACTAGTTGCCTTTTCTTTCTGTGCTGCGGTTTAAAGATGGTATATGGTTTGGAAAAGCCACAGTTTGAATACTATGGGTAAATTCGGGGCATAGACAAGAGCAAACTTAAACTCAAAGTCAACTTTGAAAAATGTTAGCAACACACACAAAATGCTGGAGCAATTCAGCAAACCAGGCAGCATCTATGGAAAAAAGTACAGTCAGTGTTTGGGGCCGAAATGTTAATAATTTTGTTTATAGGTCACTTTTCATAGATTTGGCTCGAAGTGCTTTACAATGAGATAAAACTGCAAGCATGAAAATAAAAATAAACATTAAAATGAAAGACAAAGTTGTCGGTTAAAATCAGGGTTTACAAAAATTGGATTTGAGCTTGTGTTTAAGTGTCAACTGGGTCTGCATCCCTAATAGTTACTGAATTCCACGGTTAGGAGCATAGTTCAAAAAAAAGCTGACCCTCAAGAGATTGTTTTGAAATGTATTCAAAAGTTTGTTAATTTAAAAAAAATGATTCTGGTAAAATGGCAATGCGTTTGATCACTGCACCTTCTATGGGCTCAACCAAGATTGTTATGGTCTTTTTTAATGTATTTTTTATGATGCCAAGACCTTGCTAGACATCAAGAACTTAAAAGTAGCACGTCTTACACCATCAGCAAGTTGCTCAATGCTGGCGAAACTGAAGGTGCTGGGCTTGGTGTGTACCATGCTGCTGCTCGATCAGAAGAGTTGGCGCACAAAGGTGGTGTGTGCTCCAATGACGAATGATTCTCTTAGCTGCTTTTGTTGCGGTCATAAGACCTTGTTGGATATTATTAATGTGGAATGCCGCAAGTCTGATTGATTTATTGGCAGACAGCGGGGGGGGGGGGGGGGGGCGGTTGGCTGTGTGGCCTCGATCGTTGCGAGGGCGAGGCCTCAACCTGCAATGTCATGTGCTTGCAGCTGCTCAGAAGAGAGCCGTCAGAGTCAGTGCGCTCCATTGGAGGCGGTGTGGCGCAGCGTCGAAGCTGCAGTTGGTGCTGGCCCCAAAGTATTTGCTCAACAGAAGACAAGCAATGTTGTGTTCAACTGCAGACTACTGCAGCATTCATGGACTCTGGGTCTTGGACTTCCTTTGTGTGAATATATATTACTAATATCTTGACGAATATTTGTATGTACTTTGTACTGTGTGTGACTGTTGGTCTGTGTTCTGCTTGACCTCTGAGCAATGCTGTTTTGATTATCTGTATTTGTGTATGGTTGAATGGCACTTGAACTTGAACTTAACTCCTGAAAGGGTTGTGGTAGAGTGGTGCAGTGGAAACATGATTGAAACTTGATTAACGCTATTCACATTTGGGAACTGGAGTTGCTTGAGAGTTGGTGAGTGGTGATTTTGTTTATCTGTAATTAGTGTTGTGTCAAACATTTTCCTGCTATTCAGGAATTGGTGGATGGGAGAAATTGCTGCAAAGGGTATGATCTAGGTAAAATTCATTGGATTTTTAACCAGATATTATGGATGAGCAGAGAGCCGTTGAGTTTAGCACTTTCTCTAAAAGAGCAGCACCAAGGACAGTTTCAATGCTGCTTTTAATAATACTGGTCCATCAGCTTGGATCATGGAGAAAGAATTTGCAATTTGGTGTTGCCATTTTCTCTGCCTTAACTATGCACTACAATCCAGTTCATCAGGCTGCAGTTAGTCCTTCAGTTTTGAACAGTTTCATTAGCTTGTGACTGAATTCCTTTTTCTGCATCGTTTTGTGTGGTCTCTTGGAGATGCCACTGACTGCCTCCATTGTGGAAACAGATGAAATTCATCATTCATTCCTCAGCGTCTTGTGGGCAAAGGCACAGTCAATTATGATGGAGAGTTTTTTCGAAGGATTTTTTATTAGATTACATCTTGATTAGGGTCTTGTCCTTTTGTAGCATGATTTTAAATTGCAAGGGATTTGGGGTTGGGGTAGAATGACATTAAGCAAGGAATAAGCACTTAAAATTAATAGTCAAAGCTACTTTTAAATAGAAATGGTGATTGTAATACTGAGATTTCATGCAAATGAATCCTAAATTTTGTTTGTGTCTTTGGCTCAGAATCAAGTTTATTGTCACTGACATATGTCAGAACATTTGTTTTGTTATAATATTATAGTTCAAGACAATGCAAAATTACAATAAAAATTCAAAAAGTGCAAAAGAGGAATGGTGAGGTAGTATTCACAGCTTGCTCAGAGATAGGATGGCATGGGAAGAATCTTTTCTTCATTATGTGTCTTCAGGCTCTTGTATCTTCCTCCTTGATGGTCATAATCAGAAGAGGGTTTTGCCATTGGCTACCATTTGACAATGCATTATCGAAAGCGCTCCGTTAAGCTTTAGTATTAGCTTTTCACTGACGCAGAAAAATGGGATTTTAAGTTGTCAGAAGCCATTGATGGAAAACATATATAGTTCTGTTGTATTTGATCAGTGGATTGTACACTGTTTGTCAGAGTAGAATGCTGCTCAATAGTTAGATACTGTGTGTGGCACGTTCTGGAGGAATAAGCACTGGGCAAAATTTTGATTACATTACTGGCCCATGGCACAATGATTTTCATTTTGGAAGTAACAATTGTGATTTCAAGCTCCTGTGTGTGTGAACGGACAGAATCTTGGGAGGCAATTTTTGTTTTGGAAAATGCTAATATTTGTCTGCAGCTATAGAATGAGCTGCTTAGTTTCATTTTGGCACCCAGAAAAATTAAAGTGTATCAGTAGAGTCTTTCAGTTTATACTTTTCATAAATTGTCTACTTTCAATTTATTACAGACTTGAAATGCATTGATGAAAATTGTGATTTTTGTCAAAAATCTCATTAAGGAAAAGTCATTTAAAAATAGAAATCCCTTAACTGTCATTTTGTTCAATCTAGTTAATTTAAGACTCTAAGAAATCTAGTCTTCAAGTTGAGGATTATTGGAATGTTTGTATTCAAAATTTTGTTCCCCACAGCTCGCCATTTAAATTGGTTGTGGTTTAGCTAACTATGAGTCATTGATGTAAATGAAGCTTTGTGATGAGATCTAGCAGAAACTTAATGTGGTTTGAAAGTTTGGCTGCAAACCCTGGACTTGATGTATATGAACTTTCAACTCAGCATTGCCAAGAGCAACCTCAGGGGAACAATGAGAAATTAATTTGTTTGCTATTTAAATGAATCGTTTCATCTAAGAGAAGCATCTTTTTGGAGAACTTTTTAGATTTCCCAGCATTATTAAGTACAAAAATTCTTTAAAGAAAGTAACATTAAGTAATAGACCACTTTTAAACTAAAAACTTGATTACTTTGTAGGTATATAGTCCAATGCGTGATTAAACAAACATAACAAATAATTGCTAATGATCAATGACATTTTGAGTTGAATGAGCAAAACTGATTATCTGGGCGTTGAAGCAGTCAAACTGGGTGAAGGACAACTAAACAAAAAGGAGAGCGTGTGGCAGATGTGACAGTTTAACCTTCAGATGATCAATTCTTACAACATGACAAGAGTGAGCACAGCAGCAAGACACAATATGGTCACTCTGCATCAGTGAAGTCTCTCCCAAGCCGAAATTTTGTGACGCAAGAGCTTCAAATGTGCTGTCCAAGCAGTTCTGAAAGAAGCACTATGAAATGGGTAAGGTTGAGCACCAGAAAAATGGTGGTTGGCCATGGAAACTGAGTTCAGCTGATGTGAGACCTATCAGACTGACTTCCCTCTAAATCGAAAGAAGTCCAGCACTGTTATCAGCCCTGAACTCACTGGAACCCAACTGCACCCTACTACAGTCTGGAGAAGTCTTGTCAAAAATGGCCTTCAAGGAAGAGTTGCTGCCAAAAAGCCATTCCTCCAAAATGGAAACAAAGCCAAAAGACTTGCCTGCATGCAAAACCACAAGGACAGAATAATGGTAGCAAGTGCTCTTGACTAATGAGTCAAACTTTGAAGATTTTGGCTCAAGTAGGAGGTAGATTGTCCTTTAAAAGAGGTGGATGAGTGTCTACAGCCAACACTGAAGAACAGCAGAGGTTTCCTGCAGGTTTAGTGCTGAATTTCTGTAAATGGTTTAGGTGATCTAGTCAAAAATAATAGAATTTTTAATGCTGAGCAGTACAAATGTCCTCCATTGTGCAATGCCATCAGGGTGGTGTCTGATCCGTCCCAATTTCATTCTGCAGCAGTACAATGACCCCCAAACAGATGGCCAAGGTCATAAAGAATCATCTTCAGTGAAAATAACAGAGTTCTGCAACATATGTTATGTCCTCCACAGAGCTCTGATCTCAAAATCATTTAGGCTGTCTGGGATTATCTAGAGCATAGGTGTCAAACTCAAGGCCCGCGGGCCATATCCGGCCCGGCGTACAATTATATCCGGCCCGCGAGATCATTTTAGATAGATCTATTATTTTAATTATTAATGGCCCGGCGATATGAAGCCTATGATTGTAAGTTAATACCAATCATAAAAATAATGCTTGCTCAGCAGTCTTCTTCATAAGAAACGGAATTTGTGAAGTGAAACACTTTGTAGTTATAGCAGAGACTGAGACACATGAGAACAGGCTGAAAAAACGGAGGCAATGAAAGCTGCATTCGCACGCGCCCGACTGATCCGGCCCGCATGAAGCAGCATTTTGCCCAATCCGGCCCGTGACCTAAAATGAGTTTGACACCCCTGGTCTAGAGAGACAGAAGCTAGTGAGACAGCCAAGTTCTGCAGAAGAACTGGAGCAAGTTCTCCAAGATGCCTGAAACAACCAACCGATTTTAAACTGCACAACAGTGTACCAAAGAGAATTGATGTAGTGTTAAAGGCAAAAGATGGTCACACCAAGTATTGATTTGATTTGATTTTTTTTTACTGTTTGCTGCTCTTGATATTTAGAACTTTCTATTTATTATTTTTGAAAGCAACTTTGCTTACAGATTTTGTTTTACATTCATCTAAGTCTTACACAACATGGGTATATATACAAATAAATTATTAATACACAGAGGAAAATACTGAGGTAGTATTTATGGGCTCATTGTCCATTCAGAAATCTGATGGCAGAGAGAAAAAAGTTGTTCCTGACATGAGTGTGTCTTCAGGCACCTTTACCACCACCTTGATGGTAGCGAAGAGAAAAGGGCATGTCTTGGCTGATGAATGTCTTTAGTGATGGATCCCACCTTTTTAAGGCATTGCCTTTTGAAGATGTCCTTGATTCTGGGGAGGTGATTGCTTTTGATAGAGCTGGATGGATTCACACCTTTCTGCAGCCTCTCCATTCCAGATGTGATGCAATGAGTATGAATGCTCTCCACAGTGCATCAGTAGAAATTTGTATGTTTTTCTGGGTAACATACCAAGTTTCCACAAATTCCTAATGGTACATAGCTGCTGTTGTGCCTTCTTTGTAATTACAAATATGTTGGGCCAAGGATAGACTCTCAGAGATGTTGACACCCAGGAACTTGAAACTGCTCACTCTTCACTTCCTGATTCCTCTCAGGACTGGTGTGTGTTCCCTCAACTTCCCCTTCCTGAAGTCCCCAATCAATCCCTTGATCTGTCAGATCTTAAGTGTAAGGTTGCTGTTGCAACACCCCTCAACGACTTGATCTGTCTTACTTCTGTATGCCATCTGATATTGTTCCAACTGTTGTGTTGACAGCAAACTTGTAGATGGCTTTTCAACTGTGCCTAGCCACACTATCATGGGCATAGAGGAAGTAGAGCAGTGGGCTATGCACGCATCCTTGAGGTGCCAGTGTTGATTGTCAGTGAAGAGATGTTGTCTCCGGTGTTGGAACACAATGTAATGTTCTATGATTTCAGTTTTTAACTGTATCTATTCATTGTTTGATCAGTAAATATTTTATGGCCTGACTTGCCGAGTATTTCCAGCATTCTGTTATCATTTGTGAAACCTGAATTTATAAAATTCAATAGTAAAACCAGAAGACTGCAACAGAACTAGATGGAAGATGAGGTGCTGTTTATCAAACATGATGGGCCTGATTCTAAAAGTACAGAGATCTCTGCTTTCTCGTTTCCCTTTTTTTCTTCCTCTGAGTGGTGGGCACGCTCAGCCTGACCTACTGAATATGTCTTCGTCTTCCAGCTCTGCACTTTGCAACTCCATTCTGTCTTCTATGTTCTCACTTTAACTGCTCCCATTTGGTCATTGACTAGGAAGAAGACATCTCTTCCTCTCAAATGCCATTTCCATCTCTGCTGCATCTGCTCTTAGGATGAGGCTGTACATTCCAGAACTAAGGAGATCCTCCTCCTCCAAAGAAAGGGGTTTCATTCCTCCACCCTCAACCTCATCTGTTTCACGCGCATTTGCCCTCATCCCATCCTCCCGCCACCCCACCAGGGGTGAGGGTTCCTTTTGTCTTCACCTAACATCCCAACAGCCTCAGCAACTAGCACATAATTCTCTGTAACTTCAACCATCTCCAATGGGATCCCACCGTCAAATGCACATTTCCCTCCCTCCCCACCTCCACTTTCTGTTTTCTGCAGAGAGTGCTCCCTATGCAACTCCCTTGTCCATTCGTCCCTCCCCTCTGATCTCCCTCCTGGCACTTAGCCTTTTAAGTGGAACAAGTGCTACACCTGCCCCTACACCACCTCCCTCACTACTGTTCAGGGCCCCAAAGAGTCCTTCCAGGTGAGATGACACTTCACTTGTGAGTCTGTTGGGGTCATGTACTGTGTCTGGTGCTCCCGATATGGCCTCGTCTGTAAGTGTAAAGCTAACTGAAATTCTGATTGTTTTATCTTGCTTTGTTTTTTTTAAACTTCTATTTGTTTCAGCAAATGTTTCTGGCATCAGCCACAAATTGATGGGAATTATTTGTCCCTTGGAGGTCTTTGCACATTGTCAGGATCAACACATCCTAACGTTTAAGTCCACTGTTGTTAACTTAATATCAGTCTGCCAGAAAAACAGGATCTCCCAGCAGTCACTCATTTTAATTCCATTTCCCAATCCGACATATCAGTCTATGCCTTCTCTACTGTCACAATGAGACCACACTCACTTTGGAGGAGCAACACCTTGTATTCCATCTGGGTAGCCTCCAACCTGATGGCGTGAATATCGATTTCTCAAACTTCCGATAATGTCTCCCCTTTCACCATTTCCCATTCCCATTGACCTCTCCGTCCTTTCTCCTCGCCTGCCCATCACCTCCCTCTGGTGGTCCTCCCCCTTTCTTCTAAGGACTTCTGTCCTCTCCTATCAGATTCCCCCTTCTCCAGCCCTGTATCTTTTTCACCAATTGACTTCCCAACTGTTTACGTCACATCCTTCCTGCTGCCTCCTGGTTTCACCTATCATCTTGTGGTCCTTCCTCCCCTCTCCCCTCCCCCCCACGTTCTTTGACTCCTTATTTTTCTTCTAGTCCTTGCTGAAGGGTCTTGGCCCAAAACGTTGACTGTACTCTTTTTCATAAATGCTTCCTGACCTGAGTTCTTCCAGCATTTTGTGTGTGTTGCTTTTATTTAAAGACTTCAAAACCGCATCAAAACAAATTGTCCCTACCCTACTCTTTATCCTTTAGTGGTCCTACTCTCCCTAGTTAACCTTGCTACTCTGCTTAGTTGATCTTGATGTACAGTAAATTTAGAATGCCTTGGAATTCTTCTGAATTCTACTTGCTAAGAACTTTTAATGGCCCTTCCTGGCTTTCCTAATTCCCTTCTTGAGTTCTTTTCTGGCTTCCTTTTTAATCCTCAAGTGCTCTGTTTGATTCTGTCTTCCTAAGCATTATATACTTTTCCTTTTTCTTCTAGACTAAGTTCATTGATTCTCTCGACATCCAAGATTCTTTTATCTTGCGATCCTGTCCTTTCTCTGCCTTGCTTCAATTTGATACACTCCTGTAAGATCCATACTTGACCTTATTTCTATAGCTATATTAAAGCTTGGGGTGTTGTGGTCACTGTTTGCTAACTGCTCGCCCACTAAGGTCAGTCATCTGGCCACGCTCATTACCCAACACTAGATCCAGTGCGACCCCTGTTCTTGTTGGACTGTCTACACGTTGATTTGAGAAAACCTCCTGGATGCTCCAAACAAATTTTGCCCCACCTGAACCTCTTGCACTTAAAAAGGTTTCAGTTTATATTAGGAAGTTTAAATTCCCCATATAACAATCCTGTTGTTTATACAGCTTTCTTTAATCTGCCTACATATCTATTCCTCAATGTCTGGTTGGCTATATTTGGGGGGGGGGGTAGGGGGTTCTGTAGTGCAGTCTCATCAGAGTGATTGCACCCTTCCTATTTATATTTGAGTTCTACCTATATAAACTCAGTGGACTAACCCTCCACTATGTCCCCTCTGAGTGGAGCTGTGAAATTGTTTCTGTTTAGTAGTGCAACTCCCCTGCCTCTTTTTCCCCTCTTTGAAGCATCAAAATCCTGGGACATTAAGCACCCATTCCTGTCTTTCTCTCAATCAAATCTCTGTAATGGCCACAGCATAGTTCTGTGTACTGATCCATGCTCTAAGTTTGTCAATTTTACCCACAATGCTCCTTGCATTAAAAAATGCAAATTTCAAGCTATCTGTCCCATCATAATGTATTAATTTGTCCTGCCTGCTTAACTGGCCTTGACATTTACCTTCTCCATCCATTCACTCTCTGATCTGGTGTCCTGGTTCCCATCCCCTCCCAAACTGGTTGAAAGCTAGTTCGATAGAGCTAGGTGAGGTCTCTGTAAATGTACAGCCAATTTTATTTACTCAACCAGGATTTTAACGAGGAGCTTAGATCTTCCTGGTTTAAGATTCACCAGGAAGAAATGAAAAGACTTTTTGATATTATAACATTGAAACCTCTTTGAAATGTTCTCCTGGAAAAATGCTGCTCTTGTACACAAAATCAATAATAAAATGGGTTAGTGGTTTGTAAGTAAAAGCAAGAAGTTAATGAAACAGCTGGTTCTTCCTTTCTTCTTTTCCCCCTCTTAACTGCATCCCTACTCCCTTGAGTTACTTCCTCTGTCATTGAGGTGCAGATTGTAAATGCAAAGATAAAAATAACCAGTTTAGAGTAGCTGTTTCCTCTTCCACCCCCTCGTCAAATAATCACATTAAGGAACTTTAATTTAGTCACTATTGTATCCTACCTAGGATCCAGGTTTCTTTTTTTTATTTTGCTCCCCTCATTAAGTTTGACCACTTGATTTGTAGGGGAGTTAGGTCATTGGCTGAGGTTGATAGTATGTGGCCCTGTAAACTTGAGTGCGGCAGCAGAGGAGCAGAATGGATTGGTTCCTTAATTCCAGCTGCAAGTTCAGATAAAGAGGCAGAAAACCACTTGGTCAACATCAGCAGAAAAGCTCATAGGAGCACAAGGCCTAGAAGGTTGTGTGAAATGTCAGGTACTCTTAGATGTGTTCTTAATTTCTAAATTTTCCAATTTATTTATTGGAGAACTGGATGTGATCACCTTTATTACCTTATTTTGTGATTATTATGTATTTTCATTGTCATGTTGTCACTGCGATTTTGAGACCTCAGTCACGTCTTCTCGTTGTATAAATAGATTTGATTTCAAACTGTAAGCTCCTGTGGTTTATTTGGCTGTTTTTTGGGGGGGGGCACTGTAAATGCAGATTATAATTTCATAGGAAGTTTTTGCATATATCTGGAGAACTCTGGGTTCAAGATCATGAAGATCTTATTAATGCAGCAGCTTAAGATCCAAAACTCATAACACTAATGACTTGTAGCAACACTCACAAAATGCTGGAGGAGCTTGGCAAGTCAGGCCAAAACTATCGAGAGATATAAACAGTTGTCGTTTCAGGACAAGCTCCTTCATCAGGACTGGAAAGGAAGGGAAAGAAGCTTTTCAATTCCGATGAAGGATCTCGGCCTAAAGTGTCAACTGTTGATTCCCTTCCAAAGGTGTTGTCTGACCAGTGGAATTCCTTTAGCATTTGTGTGTTCTTGGAGATTTCCAGCATCTGCAGAATTTTGTCTTTTAATGCCTTGTAACTTATTGCAGTTACTGGTTATGTAGGGGTGGTAAGTTGCATATGACCCAGTTCCCAGAAGTACTTGGTTTGGCAATCATTCCGGTTATTTTGGTAGTGACATTTTTTTTCTAGCTCAAAATAATTCTATTTGCATATGACATCATCAAAGTGGGCTGTAACTAGTATGCAATGTTATGTCATTCTCAGTTGTCATGCAATAATCATTGATCCAATTTAAAGACAAAAGGAGCTGCCAAACTCTGGTGCAGGTAGGTCTGCAGAAGTTCAAAGAGCTACTATGTGCTTGATTCAGAGTTGACATTCATTTCTGGATTTCAGAGCCTTGCAACACAGAAACAGGCCTTTTGGCCCATCTAATTCATGCCAAACGATTACCCTGCCTAGTTATATTGACCTGGACCACAGTCCTCATACCTTTTCCATCCATGTACTTATGTAAACTATGCTTGAAAGTTGAAATCAAGCCAGTGTCCATCATTTTTGCTGGCTGCTTGTTCCACACTCTTAAGACCACCTGAGTGAAGAAGTTCCCCCTCGTGTTCCCTTTAAACATTTCAGCTTTCACCCTTAACCTATAACCTCTAGTTCTCATCTCAACCAACTACAGTGGAAACAACCTACTTATATTTACCCAATCTATACTCATAATTTTCTGTGCCTCTATCAAATCTCCCCTGAGTTTCCTATATACTACAGGGGAAAAAGAAGTCCTAAACTATTTAATCTTCCTCTATATCTCAGGTCCTCAAGCCCCAGCAACATTCTTGTACCTTTTCATTTTACTTGTTCAATCTTATTTATATCTATCCTATAGGAAGGTAACAGAACTGCATGCAATGCTCCAAATTTGGTCTCACCATCATATTGTAAAACTTAACACAGCATTTCAACTCCTGTACTCAGTACTTGGATTTATGAAGGGAAATGTGCTAAGAGCTCTCTTTACAACCCCATCTACCTAAGGCACGACTTTCAAGGACTTGTGGATCTGTATTTTCAGGTCCCTCTTCTCTCCTCAGTGCCTAACGTTCAGTGTAAATTCCCAAAGTGTAACACTTACCAAAATTAAGTTCCATCTGCCATTTTTCAGCCCACGTCGGCCCTTATTGTACTTAACCTTCACAGGACTGAAGGCCTTTCTCTTGTATCGCTAATCACTGTCATCTGTATTTCATTTTCATTGCCTTACAATATCACAGGAATCCAACAGCCGATTGCAATGCAGTTTTTTGACTCCATCAGTCAATGGATCCTTGTGACTGAAACTTGCTGTTGGCATGGGAAGCTAAAGATGCCTTTGCAGCATTCTTAATACCGCATTGGGAATTCTCTGGTTTTGTGTAATCATTGTTGTTGAAAGTGGGCATGAAGCTGTATTTGGCTTTGAAAAAGCTTCTGAGGCAAGTAAATTTTTCTTTTTCTAACATTGTTTTTCCTTTTTAGGAAATGGATGTCCTAGTTGTACCTTGTCACGAAGCCCAGGCAGAACGGGGCATATTAGATGAATACCTGAGACACTCCATGCCAATTCTTGTCTATGCTATCAGTGAGGACCGTTTGACAGACAGTGAAGAGGGAGAGCTGGAGTACTTGAAGAAGAAACATGCCCTACCTATTTTCTTCATCAAAGTGCCAAAACAGTTGACAGGCCACCACCCAGAATCTCACTCAGGACCAGACAAGGATTACCTATTGAAAAGTTCAAAGACTGAAAAAGAAAAGAGCTTGCTTTATCGTCAGCTGACAAAGTTGGAGTACTTAAGTCCCACAGGATGTGGAATATTTCTCACCAACAAAGTCCCAAGTGTGTTGGTAGAACACTTTGAGAAGTTAAGGCAACTTGGAGCCTTTGCAAAGCAGGTGGTGCAGATGTATCTGGTTGATGCAGCAACTGTGCTGAATGGTGTCCACTGCCGCTGCCTTGATATCTTCATCAACCAGGCCTTCGATATGCAGAGGGACTTGCAGATTACTCCCAAGCGACTGGAATACACGAGGGACAAGGAAAATGAGTTGTACCAGTCTCTGATGAGCATTGCAAATAGGAAGCAGGAGGAAATGAGAGATATGATTGTTGAGACGCTGAGCAGCATGAAGGAGGAACTTTTGGAAGAAGCGGCAAACTTGCAATTCAAAGGTGAGTTTAGCCTGTCAGTTTTCATTTTGAAATTAATATTTGTTTGAGTCCATTTATTTTACTTTGTGCTCACATATTAAATGCTGGTCTGGGTTTCTGATCTGTAATTGTGATCTATTGGATGACATTGGAGGCTGCATAGTGTTGGGTTTGGTGCACAAATTTGTAATGCTGCCACTACTCTTGTACGTAACTGATTTTTCTATTTGACGCACTCTTACAAGTGGAGAGCATGCTCTATTTCTCAAGCATTGTATGAAGTTATTTGCTTTTAAAGTTTTAAAATTTTCCATGCTTTCTTCCCCAGTTTAAAACCACTCGTATCTAGTTTGTGGGAATGAATTGATTAACAATTTATTTAAAGAATTATTTCATTTTATACATGGCCAGTTGATATAGAAAAAAATTCGATTCAATTTATCTGTGATTTCGAAGTAACTAAATTGGGAAGTGGGTTCTTTTATATTTCAGCTTTTTAAAAAAACCCACTAAATTTGTAATTGGCCTTTGTCACCTTCATGATCTTGTTTGCTTCTTTTAACTTGGAGTAGTAATGTGTGCTGTATTTTAACATAGCATCCTATTGGTCTTTGCTCTAAACATTGTATCAAGTTGTTGCATATCAGTGGTAATTCCAATAAGAATTGGTGTTTAAATTGGAAAGGAGAGACTTGCCATGTTTAAGGAAGTAAGGTGCTTGTAACAAAAGCAATGATTTGGATATATATTTGAGTTCACTAAGGCCTGATAGATGAAATGATTCAGAACTCTTCAGATTAGGAACAAAGTACATGAAAATTAAACAGAAAGTGAGGATATGGGCAAATCGGGGATTAGGTCACAATTTAAGTTCAGGTTTCTTTCCTAGCCCAGTTTTAAAAACAAGCCATCCATCCATCCCACTATGGTTCTTTCTGTCATATTCAACAGCCTGGGAATTTTTCTTCCCAATACCTGGAGGCTGTTGGATTTTGCAAGCATTTTCCTCGTTTCTGTTCGCAAATATTTTATTTGTTGCAGGTGATTTCATACAGAAGCTGTTGGTGTTGAACTCCTGGCACACTTGTGCCGAATACAACTCACACTAAATCCACAATCTGTGGTTGTGTCTGTGTTGATTGGCTGTGTTTTCTGAGAGTAATTGCATTTAATATGTTTATTCAAGGAAATCTCAGTCTCCACCATCCAAACACCTCACACTTCTCCCAAGACAATGTACCGTAGATTCCGGACTACAGAGCGCACCTGATTAAAAGCCGCACGCTCTAATTTTAGAAAGAAAATCAATTTTGTACTTGTACAAGCCGCACCGGATTTTAAGCCGCAGGTGTCCCACGTTGTAATATGAGATATTTACACAGAAAGATATTACACGTGAGGATTTTTTAACTTTTAATTAAATCCGTATGGTAACAAACAAATATATATTGCAAATGCTTTTTTTAGAACAGTGCCTGTAACACAGCTACTTTTAAATATACATATGTATCGGTAACACACAAATTACGTTGCGTATACTTTTTTACTGAACAGTGCACGAACAACATTCCAATATCTCCTAACGACTGGTAAAAAAAAAATATATACTGCAGCCTACCAGGAAAAGTTATTGATCGCCTTCTTCATCTTCCTCCTGCGCACTAAAACCATCAAATCCTTCAGTGTCCGAATTGAATAAAACCTCAGGATCTCGTCACTCACTTCAGTCTCTTCGTTGTCGCTCTCACTTGAGCGAGCGCACGCGGTCCTCTTCATCACGCAGCAGTCCAGCCTTTCGAAACCCGCTGGTGATGGTGGATGTTGTGACACGGCTCCACGCATTTAGGATCCACTGGCAGACTTGAGTTAAAGATGCTCTTCGCATGCGTCCTGTTTTGGTAAAGGATTTCTCGCCGCTCGTCATCCAAGCCTCCCACTCAACGCGCAGCGCCACTTTAAATGCCCGGTTCACGCTGATGTCCAGTGGCTGCAAATACTTCGTGGTGCCCCCAGGAATTACAGCTGGAATTGAGTTTGTACTCTTGATGGCAGCTTTCACTGAACTTTCATTGTCAGCCGCTTAAAAAATCACCATCAGTGGAAGCTTTAGTCCGGATGCTGTGCAGCTCAGAACAAGTAAAATGCGTTCTCTCATGGCCACTTGTTTTCAGTGTGATGGACGAGTCACCTTTTTTATTAACAGTCCGAGTGAGAGGCAGGTCAAACGTCAAAGGTACTTCATCCATATTTATGATATCATCTGGCCCGATGGAATTCTCCGCTATCTTTGTTTGAGTGAATGTGCGGAAGTTAGCAAGTTGTTCCTTGTGGTCGGGAGGGAGCTGCTGACACAGAGTCGTGCGTACCCTGACGGACAGGCCTTTTCGTCTCATAAATCTAAAACACCACGATGGCCCACCTCTAAAATCTTCGATTTTCATTTTGGTGGAGATTGCTTTAGCCTTCAGTTTGATCTGCACGGTGGAAACACCGCGGTCGCCTGCTCTCTGTGTGTTAACCCAGTCTTCAAGAAAGTTTTCAAGTTCGGGCCATCTGCTGTGATTACCTCTGAAAGCTTTTGTCGTCTTTTTGCATTGACTCAGTTCTTCACGCTGGCGTCTCCACCGTCTCAACATCGATTTATTTATGCCAAGATTATGTGCAGCAGCTCGATTTCCTTCTTCAACCGCCAGATTGATCGCCTTTAACTTAAAAGCTGCATCATATGCTTTTCTTCGAGTGTTTTCCATGTTGATGAGGGTGAGTACAAATGACTGATTTACAATAATTTAATTGTGAAAGTGCGCTTGATTTATTGTACAATTTCATTGGACCTCTGTGAACTACTCATCAATTTTATTGGTCTACTGTTACGAGGCAAAATGTTTTTGGCGGCATGAAAAAAAAACATGCATTAGCCGCACCGTAGTATAGGCCGCAGTGTTGCCGCGGTGTTCAAAGCGTGGGAAAAAAGTAGCGGCTTATAGTCCGGAATTTACGGTAAATCATTATTGTGCAGTGATACTTTTGACTGGTTGGAAGCTGCAGTGGGAATGAGCACCCTCTAGTGGTAACACAAACATGAACCTCTACAGATGCTGAAAATCCAAGCAACACACACAGTGCTGGAGGAACTCAGCAGGTCAGGCAGCATCAATGGAAAAGAGTAAACAGTTGACATTTCTGAGCCTGAAACATTGACTTTTACTCTTTTCCATAGATGCTGCCTGGCCTCCTGAGTTCCTCCAGCATTTTGTGTCCCTTTGGTAAGCTTGGTTTGACACAACTGCTGCATGATGGAGGGAGACTGATCAGAGAACTTAATAAGACTGCATTGTAGCTTCAAAAACAAACAGGCTTCAGGGGAGTTGACGAAGAGATCTTTAAGTTAATCTGGGCAATATGATTGGTGTAAGAATTGGGTTTCATCATTTCTAGTTGAGCAGCAATCTATATGTGGTTTCACTGAGATTCCAGGAATTTCTACATTCGATAGAAGCATAACAACTAGAGATTATATTCCTCTGGTTTCTTATTTGAGCTAAATTGTGCCTGCAGTTCCCTTGGCTCTTGTACTGATGTGTAGAGCCAAATTTTGCAAGTCTGTTAAGTTTAGCAACTCCACAAAGAGCATTAAATATTGCCCAAACTAATGATTAGTGATTTAAGGGTAAAGTCCTCAAAAAAAATGGCAACTTTTAGATCTATGTCAAAGGGTAAATTGGTTCATTCATCCAAAAGAGAGGTTCAAGTTTATTATCCTCTGTATATGTATACAACCGAATGAAACAACGTTTCATTGGACCATGGTGAGTCTTGATTTTTCCAGCTTGTTGACTCTGGCCTGCATGTGTGTACTGGGCCCTTATTCCCACCTTGTTCATGATGTTAGAATTGACCTGTCAATTGGTGGAATGTGTGCCTCTTGTGTCTAAAGTTGTAAAATTTATCTGATCTGTGAGTCCTGAATGAACTGCTTTTGGTGCCCTATGGATCAGCCTTGATTTAATTCCCTTGGTCATTTATGGAATTGGGCATCAGTTGCTACTGTGGTTGGCAGGACAAATGTAGGAAATGAGCTAAAGCATTGGAGTAATTTCAGTGCTTTTGACATGAAAGCAGGGAGTCCACTGCCTTCTAAGAATATTTATTAAAGTTGTATTTGTGTACAATAGAGCAGAGGACCAGTGGATGGGAATAATTTTGGAGTAAGTGTGAAACCAGTGCTTTTGTAATTACAAATGCTTTGTTTTTACATGTTTATCATATTTCCAAGTGTGCAAATGAAACCTTCAAAATAAATTAACATAGAAATTAGTGGATGAAAAATTAAGATTCATTTATCAGATAACATCTTGTGACTTCCTTTTAGTTCCTGAAGCTGGTAGATGTTTCAAAAGCTCACTGCCAGAAATCCAAATGATCAGAGGGGAACCTTTTATGGCATGAAGTTGTAAAATATAAAATGTACACAATTATGCACTTTTCCCCTACTTCGCTTTAAACACGAATTCAATACAGAATGCATCTCAACTATATATACAATATACTACATAATACAACTACTATTTCGATATCCACAACAAGAGGCCCCAGAACCCGAGATTCAAGTCTCACCTGCCAAGCAGAGTGACTTCCCTGCTCAGGAAAGGTTTTCTCCCATAAGAGTCAGAAAGCTGCCATACCATAGTGAGTAATTCTTTTGGCCCTGAATGGACAATTTAAAATTTACCATGCTCTGGACGTCTGTATAGTAGTTGTGCTATATGGTATGTATATAGTTGAGATGCATTCTATATTGAGTTGGAGTTTATAGCTAACCAGGGAGGAGAGATGTGTATTTGATACTTCAGTAATATTTGAGTAATCTTGTAAATGTTGATTAAACATTCATTATTTATGTAAGTCAGAATCAGGTTTATTATCACTGGCATGTGTCGTGAAATATGTTAAATTAGCAGCAGCAGTTCAATGCAATACAGAATATAGAAGAAGAAAAAAAATTAAAATATAATAATGTGTGACGCGTAGCCAAGTGGTTAAGGCGTTGGATTAGCGATCTGAACGTCGTGAGTTCAAGCCCCAGCCGAGGCAGCCTGTTGTGTCCATGGGCAAGGCACTTAATCACACATTGCTGCAGTCCACCCAGCTGAAAATGGGTACCGGCAAAATGCTGGGGTTAACCTCGTGATAGACAGGCGTCCTATCGGGGGGGGGGGGAGTCTTGTACTCTCAGTCGCTTCATGCCATGGAAACCGGCATAAGCATCGGCCTGATGAACCTATAAGACTCAGGACAGACTTTAACTTTATAATAATAAATACTGTAAATCAGTTTACAGTATATGTATATTTAATAGTTCAAAATTGTGCAAAAATTGGAAATGTATATTAAAAAAGTGAGGTAATGTTCACGGGTTCAAAGTTCATTTAGGAAACTGATGACAGAAGAGAAGAAGCTGTTCCTGAATTGCTGAGTGTGTACCTTCAGGCTTCTGTACCTCTACCTGATTGAGAAAAGGGCATACCCTGGGTGCCAGAGGTCCTTAATAATGGACAGTGCCTTTCTGTGACACTGCTCCTTGAGGATGTCCTGGGCACTTGGTAACCAGGATGGAGCCGACTAAATTCACAACCCTCTGCAGCTTCTTTTGGTCCTGTGCAGTAGCCCCCATCCGCATACCGGACAGTGATGCAGCTTATCAGAATGTTCTCCACAGTACATCTATAGAAGTTTTTGAGTGGATTTGAAATACCAAATCTCTTCAAACTCCTAATGAAGTATAGTTGCCGTCTTGCCACCTTTTATAGCTTTATCGATATGTTGGGACCAGGTTAGGTTCTCAGAGATCCTGACACCCAGGAACTTGTAACTGCTCACTCTCTCCATTTCTGATCTCTTTGAGGATTGGTATGTGTTCCTTTGTATTACCCTTTCTGAAGACCACAGTTTTCCTCCTAAATGCTGATTCCTCACCACCTTGGATCTCGCCAACTGCAAATTGAAATATGGCATTGAGACTGTTTAGCTTTGTCGTAAGCATAAAGCTAATAGAGCAGGGGGCCTAAGCTCACATCCTTGTAGTGCACCTGTCCTTATGAAGATTGTGCAGGAGATGCTGCCAATCTGAACTGACTGGGTAATCCAAGTAAGGATATCAAGGATCTAATTGCACAAAGAGGTATTCAGATTTTTATTGGCATTGAGTCCTTTTTGAAACGGAGAGCAGAACAGTATTCCACCCGAAGTAAAGCAATGATCTATGCATTTCCTTGATTCAGAACATGTCAGCAAATATCAAGTTGACAATAGAAATGCTGAATTTTTAAAGTAGTCACGCACTGAAAAATAACTTGCTGTGTTCTACATTGATCCATGCAACATTTCTACTTGGTTCAGTAGGAGACTGGAGTTTTCACTCATACGAGTGATTAATGGCTGTGAACACGATGCATCCTCATTCAGTACTTGCTGTTCTTGAGCTAGGAGTAAAGTTCCCTTTGTTAGTCCAGTTTCCTACTGTAAAAGCAAAAACTTATTTAGTTGAAGAATTTTCATGTTTGAAAATCTTTTCTAGCCACTTTTATATGATGCAAAATGGGAGTTTCAGCATTGTGTTTTATTTCAGAATTGACCCCATGTTGCCAATACTGTACATTGTATTTGGAAATTCTGAACTTCATTCAACGAAGATGACTTGAGTGCATGTTGGTCTATTTGCTTCTTTCCGTCAACTTTCTCCCCACTGTTTTCTCCCATACTTCCCTCTTTCCAAGTCATTCTGATAGTCTGCCACTTCAGTAGTTTCAAGAATGTAATGTTCACTTTGTGTATTCCCTGCTAGATCAATGCTGGAAGCTGCCATGATAACTGCTGTTTCTGTTCCAATTGTGATATCAAAGCACAGGGGCTTTCCTTGATTCTAACATTTATTTATTTCTAAGTTATTAGTTATGATTTGTACAATTTATTAAGCTTGGAAATGAAATTATCTGTTTCTGCATCACATTGTTAACTATGTTCTGTACACTTCACAGCCAAGGATAAATTGTGAAAGCTGCCACTAGAAAGAATCTGATTTCCCAGAAGCCAACAGGAACAGCATGTTGCCATGATAGTGGGGTGGGGAAAAGCCAAAAAAAGGAAGTAGTGGTACAGCAGTCAGCACAAAGAGGAAATACTTTGAACAGTAGCTCATTAAGTGGACGGATTATGAGCAACCTGGAGAAGTTGGATCTGCACGATGAGTTTGGGGAGCAGTAGCACCACCTAGTGTCAGAAAGCACAGAATGCATTGACAGTTAAAAGGTCTAGTGTGCTCAGAAAAGATAATGTACAGATTATGGTGTAACTAAGCATTATAAACAGTAAGTTCTTAACTCTAACCCTACCTTCCCTCATTCTTCCCCCCCCCCCTTACAAATGCTGGGAACTGGGATCAGCAGGATTTTCAGCGTGGTACTTGGATTGCAAAATGGTATTTGGTCATTTATTGATAACTAAATACCCAGAACTAGTAATGATGTCACTTTATAAAAATCAATGGAGCAGGCAATGTACCACTAAAGCCTATTCTGCTAATACTTAAAAAAAAATTCCTGTCACTAATTAAATGACCTTGCCATGACTAGTGTTGGGTGTGTCTGCATCCATGCCACCCCCCTGCCCCCCGGCACTCCTTCTCTGCTACAGTTCTTGTGCAACACCCTTCCAGTTGTGCTCCACCCTTGCCATTCTCAACATCCTTTGTTCCTACCAGATTTACAAACTCATTCTCTACTCCATGTTGACAAGTACAGTACTGTGCAAAAGTCTTAGGTATATATATATATAGATAATGAGCCTAAGATTTTTGCACAGTATTATATTTCTTCCAATTTCAATCCTGAATACAAATAACCAACCACAAACTTTGGTATTCAAATCATTAAAATTTCTCATTTCATTTCTGAGTAAGTGATCCCAGCCTGTCTATATGAAATACTATTAATTAACTTCAATGTTATTATGTAGCAGTTTGAGTTGAGGTGAATTAATTATGTAGGAGAATAATCTCTGGTAGGAGTGTTAGTCACACTTAAACCAATTTAATAAGTTGGGCTCTTAATTTAGTATGTTAGCTTTAATTGATATTCAAATTTGCATTTAATTTGTAAAGTGGAACAGAATTCAGGGACTGGATAGGGACTGATTCTGAGAGACTTCCAGTGACGGTCCTGTAGCCTGAAATATTTTTACTTCATGCTGATTTAATCCAAATTTGCCAATCTCACTTCCACCCTCCCCCCACCTTCTTTATAGGGCCCCTGCCCCCTCCTTCTTCAGTCCTGACGAAGCGTCTCTACCCGAAACGTTCACTGCTCCTTTCAACGGATGCTGCCTGACCTGCTGAGTTCATCCAGCTTGTTTGTACGTCTTGATTTGACCACAGCATCTGCAGTGCACTTTGTGTTCACTAGATCCAGAGTTGCATGTATCCTGGTTATACCTCACTACATAAGGCTTCAAGATTTTATTGCCATATATTGTGTATTTTTATCTTCCAGTACCTTCATTACTTTATTTGAAGGTGGCTTAAGGCACTGTCCTTCATCAGTCAGAACATTGAGTGCCTTGCTTGTTGTATAAGTCATTGATGAAACCAGATTTGGAATATGGTGTTCAGTTTTGGTCACCAACAAACAGGAAAGATGCCATTAAATTGGAGTTTGAGAGAATTTATATGGGTGCTGCTGGGACTTGAGGGACTGAGCTGTGGACACATGTTGAACAGTTAGGGACTATTTTCATTGGACCACAGGAAAATGTGGACTGATCTGATAGAATATATAAAATTACAAGTGGCATAAATAGTGAATGTGCATAGTGTTTTTTTTTAACAGCATCAAGGGTTAGAGCAGGGGTTCCCAATCTTTTTTATGCCATGGGCCCTTACCTTTAACTGAGGGGTCCATGGGTGAAAACCCTGAACTCGAAGCTGTAGGCTTAAGGTGAGAGGGAAGAGACTTTAAGGCTTCAGCCAGAGAGTGATCAGTACTGGAGGAAGTGGTTGAGTTAGGTACGTTAACAACATTTAAAAGACCTGGACAGAGACATGGATAGGAAAGGCTTTAGAGGGATATGGGCCAAATGCAAGCAAATGGGAATCTTGAATGGCATAAATCAGTTGGGCTGAAAGATGTGTTTCTGTGATGTATGACTTTTGCCAACATTTATAGAATTTTGCCACTCTGTCTTATTTCCATTTTAATTAAAGTGTAATTTAATTGTGACTCTTTTGCCTTGGTTAAATGTAGGTTCCCTAAATTTTTTTTGGTCTTGTAATACTATTCTTAACATGTACTGAAATATTTAACTACAGTATTTATGTAATTTGAATTTTTGGAATGCTTTTTAGCATATTAAGCTTGTTTTCTCATTCTCTTTTGTTGCCCTCTCATTCCCCACCCTCGACTACAGACATAATTATCTCTGAGAATGGTGAGACTGTTGGCAATAAGGATATTAAGTGCTGCATCAAACAGATTCAGGAGTTGATTATTACTCGGTTAAATCAGGCGGTTGCTAATAAGCTAATCAGCTCTGTTGACTACCTTCGAGAGAGTTTTGTTGGGACCCTTGAGCGCTGCCTGAAGAGCCTGGAAAAATCCAACCAGGATTCTGCAGTGAACAACGTTGCCAGCAATCATCTGAAGCAGGTGTGTCAAAAGTGACAAAAGCTCATGGGCATGCAAGTATTTTCAGCACTTACTGTGGCACTTAGTGGCTTCATGTATTTTTGTTTTTGCTTTAGATGGTATTTTCCAGCGAGTATCATAACTAAATCTGTGTACTCACTTGAGGGGAGAGGAGAAAACTGCACAGATATTAGTAATCCCAAATGCAGCACCATGAAGGCTGGTGGAGACATTTTCATTTCAAGGAAAAAAAATGTATGATACTTATTCATAGAGCAATGCAGGAAAAAAATGACATAAGCTAGTCAGATGTATCCAAGAGCAGAAATGAGATTAATCCCCTTCTCTCCCATTCTATTGTCTTTGCACTTGTGTACCACCACTCATAACTGTGGCTGAAAGAACATTAAGTGCTACTTTATTAGGCAGTCAGTAATAAAGTAATTTGCTCTGACTACTATTCAGAATTTTGTTGGCTTAGGTTTTCTCACAAGCCAAGACAATGATGATGCTGTTGTCTGTTTTGCTTGTTGTTGCAACAGAACTGAAATGAGACGGACTTATTCTGTCCTCCATCTCAAGTTTCTGATCTGAAAGTTAATTTTTGAAATCACCTAAGTAATTCAATCCTGTTGATAGTTGGCTGCCAGTGAGCCAACAGTATGAAGATAACAAACACGAGAAAATCTGCAGATACTGGAGATCCTAGGCAAGCACACAAAAAATGCTGGAGAAAATGCTCTCTCCTAACAGCTAACTCCACAAAATGTAAACTTCCTGTCCTCAACATAATACCAAATAGAAGAATTTGGAATATAGGGTAGAGGATGTAATTGGTGGAGGATTTTGCTATATGACATGGCATTTGTTTCCTGTGATCTGTACAGAAACCACACACAATGATGAGTATAGATGAGTATTGTTAATCTAATGGCGAAATAATCTTTATCTGTGCTGCAAATTGTATTATGTTGTCATAATCTTGGCATTGCCCCGGTTTGTTAATTTTCTCTCTTAGAAGAATCGTCACGTCAGTTGTCTTTGTTATAACACTTGTAGCCATTTTGGTCTTTTCCCTGTACCATGACGATGTGATGGGAGGAAGTCTGCTGCAGTGCGAGATTATAATTAATCCTTATTAAGGAATGGGAACTTAAATTAGGGATGTTTGCCCATGGTATTACAAGTCCTGTGATATAATAATCCGAGTGAGAATCTTGAAGATTGCCACATTAAGCAAACTGGAGGCGTCCTGGAACCTGTAAGATAATGTTAAGGAAGAAATTTATGTTAGAGAGCTTTTTTCTTTGCTAGCTGTGAAGCTGTTTTACTCAGCCAGAGCATTCTCTTGTAATGTCAATGAAGTAACTGAAATGCTTGAATAATGGGGGGGTGGGGGGCATATACTAGCTATATTATTGCCTCCAAGGCTTGGTGTCTAGAGAAAACAACCCAAGATGTCCAAACTGTCAGAGCACATACCATCTAATCCTGGTCACACCCTCTCTCAAATCTCCCAATTCCTTCCCCTCTGTAATGGGCTGCTAGAATTGAATAAATTACCTAGGTAAAGCCTAACCAGAGTTTTAAATAGCTGTAATATCCTGTATCTTGAATTCAGTGCCTTGACGAATAAAGGCAAGCATACCACACACCTTTATTGCTCTATCAACTTGTATGGCCATTTTCAGAGAGCAATAGATTTGAACCCCCATGTCCCTCTGTACTTCAGTGCTGTTAAGGATCTTACTTTAAGGGAAGCTGAAACTATACTCTTTTTGAAAGTGAATTTCCCACTTCTTGGCCAGTCACCATGTGGCTCATCTGGTTCAAATAGTGCTGTTGAAAAACTCTATAGTCATGCACTTCAATTTTATCCTTCTAATACAAATTTTTGTTCGAAGTCCAAGGTGTATGTAATGCAATGCTTGGATTGTCTCTAAGCTAATGATAGATCTGTTGCCTAATCATAATAATCTATTAGTTTGTCTTCCGTTATGATGTGAGGAAGGTGAGCTTTGGGACCAGGAGGTTTAGTTCTTCGAAGATATGCTGTACTTGAAACATTGTGTGTCACAATTTTCTTGCATTGAGAATTGTTGCTTAATGTTTTAGTTATTCAGGGGTGTGGTAAATAATGGTGTCTTTTCATAGATTTTAAATGCAGCATATCATGTTGAGGTGACTTTCCATTCAGGCTCAACGGTCTCGCGGCTGCTTTGGGAGCAGATCAAGCAGGTAAGTGTTACTTGCTGATCTATCTATTATGATAGAATAGATGAGGTTAGAAGATATTCAGTCACCTCATTTCTATATGCTATCTGAATTATTTCATTCTTTTGATTTTCATCTATTTTACCTTTTCTCATTTCTCCTAAAAGCTTTTACATTAGGATCGTCAATCAAATACTTGGTGTACTGCTGGATGGGCATTTTGTTTGATTGCTGCATAGTTTAATTTTGAGTAGTACCTTTTGTTAAGCCAGCAGTATTGTGGCTACTTTTAATTTCTTGCATCGATTAATGCATTAGGATATGGGTATGGAATGGGCTCCCGGCAGCAATGGAGGCAGAAATAATAGGGTCTTCTAAGAGACTCCTGGATAGGTACATGGAGCTTAGAAAAATAGAGGGCTATAAGTAAGCCTAGGTAGTTCTAAGGTAAGGGCATGTTCGGCACAGCCTTGTGGGCTGAAGGGCTTGTATTGTGCTGTAGGTTTTCTATGTTTCTATATGCATAGAGTCTCATCAGAGTAGCTGTGGAATTTTCATCTGAGTAATTAAATGTACAATAGAACATCACTGTGGTCACAATGTTACTGGATCGTGATTTAAAACCCATGTGAAGTCTTTAGGGAAGGGAATTTGTTGACTATACTCGATCTGGTTTGAGTCTCCAGACCCACGATGTGCTAAGCTTTCCACCATTCTCTGAAAATGGCACAGCTAGCCACTCAGTTCAGGTTGAGAAACAACTGCTGGCTTTATCAGCAACATTCACAAGGTGTTGTTGAGCAAATGGCCAAATTACTTATAAGGAGTGCTGTTCAGTCTCTCTTCTGAAAGATGAGCATGTGTAATGGCTATGAGCTTTAGTTTTGTGGGGATGTTTCCACTGTATGCGTTTGGCAGGGTCATTTTGGCCGAGGTCTCTGTATTACCAGCTGAGGAAAGAGAATGATAGATCAAAATGTCCCATGTCTAGAAACTGGAGTGGATCACTTTGCAACAGAGAAAGTTAAATAAATTAATTTAAAATCGATGGAGATTGCCAGAGGTTATTTCATCTGGGCTGCTAGTTTATAAATGGTGCATAATGTTTTGCAATTTCATTTATTGTGCTCTTGTGCTCAATTAACCTATCAAGAACTGTGCAGATACCCTGACTCGTAACGATATGAATTTCATAACCTTTAGAGCGTTGTTTGATTTCTGGTAGTTAGCATGTTGGACAATATATTTTCCTTGAGTTGTGTTGCATTTAGTGTAGCAACAGGGGGAGGGCATTTTGTGTTTCCAAGAGGGAATTGTGTGTATGAATGATCAAGTAATTGCCTGTTCTGTTCTGATCTATGAACCCAGGATGTTTGGGAGGCTTAGGAATCTTAAAACTGTCCAAGAAGAGTAGTATTTGCATAAGAATAGTGGATTAAAGGAAACTAATGGAAGGCTTGACATGAGCGACTTACTTTCTTCCTTTTTCCGCTCTGCAGATAATTCACAGGATGCCTTGGGTACATCCTCCAGCTGTAACCATTGAGTGGAAAAGGAAAATTGCCCAGGATGCTATTGAGAGCCTTTGTGCATCAAAACTTGCAAAAAGCATTTGTAGTCAGTTCCGCACCCGTCTCAATAGCTCACATGAAGCATTTGCTGCCTCTCTACGACAGGTTTGTTTACATTGAGTATTTGTATTGTGATGCTCCTATCAGGTTTGCTTGAGAATGATTAAGCAACTATATAATTAACAATGCCCAGAATATTCATCCACTTGGATTTGAATCACACCAAAGTTGTTATTAAAATGTGAATTAAAAAGTTATTAGTAACAATAAATATGGAAAGAAGTTTGGTTCAGTTGTGTCCTTGAGTGAAGACAATATGCAGTACTTCTCTAGCCTGACTAACCTGCATTAATGTGGTTGATCTTAATTGTCTATTGAAGTGCCCACAAAAAGGGCTGTGCCAATTAGGGAGAGATTACTTTGCGTGCTTAGGCTCTGCAAGCGCCTGTCAGAAATGCGCAGAAGGTTGCTGATAGTTCTGACCTTCTGCCCCATGATTGGAATCTCCACTGACTACAGTGGTGAATCAGGCATTCTGAGCTCAGAAACTGGATTCAATTTGCATTCAATCCCTTGGTTTTGTGCCAGTGATTGCCAGTAGATGTGCTGTGACTCCATTTATTTGAAATAGGACAGTGATATTGATTTGGTGGGGGAGAATTTGTTTCTTCTATTATAGATAATTGCATGACTTGGCAGCATGCAAAGTTATGTATGTTTAGTGGAGTAAAATAGTGTATATGCTAAAATTCTGTGAAAGTAAAATGTTAGGTATACTCAAGGTCAGGCAAAGTTTTATGCAAAGGAAGTTTCAGGCATCCTGAGGAAGTCTCACTGGCCAGAGTTTAACTTTCTTTCCCCATGGACATAAGCATTTCACTTTGAGTTTGTGGTGGCAGTACAGGTGGCCCCCACTTTCGAACGTTCGATTTACGACAGCTCGCTGTTACGAAAGACTTACATTAGTACCTGTTTTCGCTAACCAAAGAGGATTTTTGCTTTTACGAAAAAAAGATGCCCGTTTTATATGTGTGCTTACCCTGAGAAAGACTACAATGACTGTGAAACCTTGTGCGGGCAGTTGTTTGCGTGTGCATGTATGTGCATATGCGTGTACACACGTACGCATGTGCATACATATGTGTGTATGTGCCAATTTTTTTTTTCTCCAAATCGATTTTGGCTCACTGCCTTCCTGAGTTTGATAAGTGAAACTACACCGTACCTACAATATTTCTACTTTATATAGGGTGTAAATTTATCATACCATTACTGCTTTTACTATATGTTAGTGTTATTTTAGGTTTTATGTGTTATTTGCTTTGATTTGGTAGGTTTTTTTTGGGTCTGGGAACACTCAAAAATTTTTCCCATATTAATTAGTGGTAATTGCTTCTTCGCTTTACGACATTTTGGATTACAAACAGTTTCATAGGAACACTCTACCTTCGGATTGCGGGGGAAACCTGTACTTCTAAGCTTTTCTTAAAAAGAAATTGTTTCCCTTTTTGAACTCAGATATACTAGCTATGCTCCAGTCTTGAAAATGGAAATAATTGAAAGGGCTGTGTTTCAAAAAAACACAGATGCAAATTATTCTTTTTGTTTCCATTCCATTGTTTCCATGTTTATGAGCTGTCCAGGAATACACTTTGCTTCCCCAAAATCGCTGCATCTTCCAGCATAACCTATCCCATGTGGTATTTATTGAATTTGCTTTCAATGCATCGTCCTCCTGCTGAATCTTCCAATGGTTGGTTTTCTCTGCTGTTGCATTACAGCTTGAAACGGGCCTTTCAGGAAAACTTGAAAGAACAGAGGATCTCTGGCTAAAGGTACGGAAAGACCATGCCCCACGCCTAGCTCGTCTTTCATTGGAAAGTCGTTCACTCCGCGATATGCTGCTGCATGGTAAGGCTGCTCTTTGAGTCTAGAATTTTCATTTTTACTTGAATGGGTGCAGAATACTGCTTTGTGTACTTGCATTTGTGAGATGTGCTTTGTGGGGTGGTGGTGTTAATATTTTAGAGGTGTTTGAGGCTCATGAATAGGCAGAAAATGGAAGGATATGGAACATGTACAGATAGAGATTATTTAGGTGTCATTAGATGAATTTAGTAGAGCATCATGAGCTGAAGGGCCTGTTACAGTACTGTTCTATGTTCAAGCAAGCGGTCTCTCAACCCTTTAAGTTTGTGCATTGTTCTGAGAGATTTGCTGATTTATTCTTGAAGTAAGAAAACAAAGAACAATCTAAAGCTAATAAAAACACAAAATGCTGGCAGAACTCAGCAGGCCAGACAGCATCTATGGGAGGAGGTAGTGACGATGTTTCAGGCCGAAACCCTTCATCAGGAAGGGTTTTGGCCTGAAGGGTCGTCACTACCTCCTCCCATAGATGCTGTCTGGCCTGCTGAGTTCTGCCAGCATTTTGTGTTTTTATTTATTTCCAGCATCTGCAGATTCACTTGTGTGCCTTTGAATAATCTAAAGCTACTTGTTTCTGTAACACAGGTAAACCTAAGCTGGGACATGAGCTGGGCCGTGGCCAGTATGGAGTAGTATACCTCTGTGATACTTGGGCTGGTCACTCTCCCTGTGCTCTAAAGTCTGTTGTACCTCCAGATGACAAGCACTGGAATGACCTTGCACTAGAATTTCACTACACAAGGTATGAAATGTGTAGAGATTGCTATCAATATTAAATTACTGAGGAATTACTAAAAGTCATAACTGTGTGAAAAGTTTCATCTGGCTTTGGTGATCCACAGAAGCTTGGTTTCTTGTCCACTCTTGGTATTCTGCAGAGTGCCATTTTTCTCCTTTGAATAGAATAGAATTCTAATTTGCATTTAAAGTGTGAAATTTTGTGCTGGCCTGATGTGAGGTGAATTTTTCTTGGCTGTTCTACTTTGTCCTTTTGGAAATGTTTTCATGACGGACAACTGATGAGTGATTACTTTAAATGAAATCAGTGGCGAGACCTTCACAAGAGGGAATGCTTGTTTTGGGCCTTGAGCATTTTCAAGTTGATGCTGTTAGGCTGTAACTTTTTTTGCCCATAGTTTTGTTGAATTGCTGGTAAGGTGCCCTATTCATGCTGCAACGTTCTTGTTCCAGGCCTGTGCCTAGCAGCTCAAAATTTGGCTGTGAATTATCATCTGACCAGACTGAACAGGCTTGAAAGGCTAGATCCTTGACTTCTATGTTAAGGACAGGTCATGATAGAGACACACAATCAGTTAGTAGTTGTGATAGATCATGGGAGGTACACGGAATGAGCACAGGATGTCAATCTAAGCATTTGGTTTGTTTTCAAAATGGAGAAATAAGTGAGTTTGGCAATCACCATTCATTTGTTTGTTGCAGATGAAGAGAATGTGAGCTACTGTTTCCATTTTCAGAAGAAAGCTGTATTGATCATGAATTTTGAATTTCTTGTATTGATATTTCCATTTTATAGTTTTAGACATTTTTATTTTCCTCCATCTAACAGATCCTTACCTAGACACGAGCGACTGGTTGATCTTCATGGGTCAGTTATAGATTACAGTTATGGAGGTGGTTCCAGCATTGCTGTCCTGTTAATCATGGAGAGACTACACAGAGATCTCTATGCTGGGCTGAAGGTAAACATGAGAAATCAGACTCTTAATCCACCAAGGTTTTGCCTTAATCTATAGAGGTCTTTCACCTCCTTCTGGTTGCCCTGCCATTCATTTAAAATGTGACTAATTCATTTAATCACCTTTCTCCCACTTTTTTGATGTTATTATGCAAAAAAATAATTTTTGGCTCTTCCAGGTAACCCGTATCCATTCTAATCCTCAGAAGATTGCTAATCTTTGTTCATCTAGGGCTTCTGATTGGGGACAACTAACTCTTGGAGACTCACTTGTCTACACATTTCTTTTTGAACTCCATGACTATCCTGCCATATTCATTCAGGTCCTCTTGAGTCCTTGACCATGATCCAGTTCACCAATTTGAAGTAATCCCTTAAATTTCTTGATTTATTAAAGTTCGTTCAAGGCTGTTTAATGTTGTTTGCAATACTCAAGTGTAAAGGAGAATGAAATAATTTCCAGATCTGATGCAGCTCAAAAATAACAATATGAAGATGGCAATAATAAAAACAAATATAAATACATGGCTTGTATGTCCATAAAGTGATACTAGGCTGTGCATAAGGTGACTGACAGGGAATAAAGTAGTGGTGGAGGTGTTGATGATCCTTGCTGCTGGGGAAAAGTAACTGTTTTCGAATCTGGTGGTCCTGGTGTGGATGCTGTGTAACCTCCTGCCTGATGGGGAATGAGACAGACAGTCCATAAGCTATTTGGAGGGGATTCTTCATGATGTTACTGGTGCTTTTCTGACACCTTTCTGTATTTATGTCCTTGTTGGCAGTTAGGTTAGTGCCAGTGATGTGCAGGGCAGTTTTAACTATCCGCTGTAGAATGTAAATGAATTGAACCCTTCCGCCAGACATGTTGATTTCCATGTGCACCAAGCCTGTCCTATAATTTACTTCCATTAACATATACTTCTGTTGCATTCTGTCATGTTTTTTGAGCTGCTTAAATGTCAAACTATTATTCACCTTCACGCCTATTGTAGCAACTTCAATTTTATAATCACACTGGTGTTTTAAAAAAAAACACTCCTAAATTCATTCGACATGTCAGTAAATTCATTACTCTAATTACAGTGTCTTCTCAAAAGAAGCATCAGGATCAGATTTATTGTCACTGGCATGTGGCGTGAAATTTGTTAACTTAGCAATAGTTGAATGCAATACATAATATAGAAGGGAAAAAAATCAATTAGAGTATATGTATATTGAATAGATTAAAATCTATGCAAAACAGAAATAGTATATATTTTTTAAAAATGAGGTAGTTTTTCAAGGGTTCAATGTCCATTTAGGAATCAGATGGCAAAAGGGAAGAAGCTGTTCCTGAATCACTTCATGTGTGCCTTCAGGCTTCTATACCTCCTACCTGATGGTAACAGTGAGGAAAAAGGTCATGCCCTGGGTGCCAGCGGTCCTTAATAATGGACAATAACTTGACAACATTTGAGACAACACTTCTGAAGATGTCCTGCGTACTTTGTAGGGTAGTACTCAAGATGGAGCTGACTAAATTTATGGCCCCCTACAGTTTCTTTCTGTCCTTTGCAGTACCCCCCCCCCCCCCCCCCAAATACCAGACAGTGATGCAGCCTGTCAGAAGGCTCTCCACAGTACATTTATAGAAGCTTTAGGGTGTTTTTGTTGACAATATCAAATCTCTTCAAACTCCTAATGAAGTATAGTCACTATCTTGCATCGATAAGTCAGGACCAGGTTAGGTTCTCAGAGATCTTGACACCCAGGAACTTGAAACTGTTCACTTTCTCCTCTTCTGATCCCTCTATGAGGATTGGTATGTGTTCCTTCGTCTTGCCCTTCCTGAAGTCCATAATCAGCTCTTTTGTTTTACTGACGTTGATGCTGTGACACCACGCCACTAGTTGGTATATCTGGCTCCTGTATGCCCTCATCTCCATCTTGAGATTCTACCAACAATGGTTGTATCATCACCAAATTTATAGATCGTGTTTGAGCTATGCCTAGTCACACAGTCATGGGTATAGAGAGAGTAGAGCAGTGGGCTAAGCACACACCCCTGAGGTGCACCAGTATTGATCATCAGTGAGGAGGAGATATCATCACCAATCTGCACAGATTGTTGTTTTCTGGTTAGGAAGTTGGATCCAATTGCAGAGGGAGGTACAGAGGCCCAGGTTCTGTAACTTCTCAATCATAATTGTGGGAATGATGGTATTAAATGCTGAGCTATAGTTGATTAGTTGATGAACATGGTTGTTTGTATTGTCAAGGTGGTCTAAGGCTGTGTGAAGGGCCATTGAGATTATGTCTGCTATTGACCTATTGTGGCAATAGGCAAATTGCAGTGGGTCCAGGTCCTTGCTGAAACAGGAGTTCCATCTAGTCATGACCAACCTCTCAAAGCATTTCATCACCGTAGATGTGTGTGCTACTGGATGACGATTGTTAAGGCAGCTCACATTATTATTTTTAGGCACTGGTACAATTGTTGCCCTTTTGAAGCAAGTGGCAACTCTTGCCTTGTAACAGTGAAAGTATCCTTGAATGCTTTCATGAAGTATCATGTTGTCTACTCCATTAAACTCTCTTGTACTGGGTCACTCAAAAATGGCTTCAGCTTGCTGAACTGTTCTTACTTGATACCAGTTTTTGATATAATTCTGGTAAAAAGACTTTCTCCCCTTGGATATATAATCAGGTGATTTTTGGCTGTAATCTTTTAGTTAACCCAATTTTAAGATAAAATAGAATAAATGGAGTGACCCAGTGATTTTTTTTTCCCTTTTACATTTTAGAATATTGCACTGACTTGAGCATCCAGCTGGCTATTAGTCAACTTCAAAAATGTGCAAAGGCATTTTAGGTGGAAATTAGGAAAGTTCTTGAGGACTTTTCCAGTTCTCTCAGGAAATGAATTTGCAATCTAGAGTATGTGGCTTAGTTCCAGAAGTACTGTGATTCAGATTTACTACATGTTATGGTGTTTTGAATGTTCAATGTGGAACATAGATGTGAAGGCTTGCAAATCATTGTACTTGGTTTTTTTAAAGTGATTTAGACTTCAGAATTGTTCTATGTCCTTCTGAAAGAAATGAATTTTTTGGTTTGTCAGGTGTTATTATTTTCCAGAACTGGGTGGTAAGTTTTAAAGCCAGATTATAATGTTTGCAAACACGATGCTAAAAATTTCTGATTTCTGGTTTTTCTAGGCTGGTCTCAAGCTGGAAGTACGTTTACAGATTTCCCTTGATGTTGTGGAAGGTATCAGGTTTCTCCACCGACAAGGCCTTGTGCATCGAGATATCAAATTGAAAAATGTCTTGGTAAGATCTGAAAGTTCTCATTTAATTTCTCCGATGCCATAGTGTGATGTAATACTTCTGTTTAGATAGATTTGCTGTCAAAAACTAATTGTCGGGCATTATCATTTACAGTTTGCTGAAAAAAGACTTTGCTTGGATTATTCCTTACAGCATTTGTTTCCTGTAGTATTCAAAATATACAGACTGTACCTAGGTTACAAACACCTAATTTATGGGCAACCCTACATACAAGTGAGCTCGCATTAACTAAATTCAGAAGTCTGATGTATGTGCATGCATTTGTTCCTTTATATGGGAGAACTAGTTTCACTTTTCGATTTGTTTGTCTTTTAGCAATTGTTCTCAACAGTCTGTGTTTAGATACCATTCATTACAATACAGGGTAGGTATGGTAACCATAATAGAGTGATTTCTCTTTTGTCTATTTTCTGACTTTGGGACATCTGTGCAAATGGAACCCATTTGTTACCCAGGGACATCCCATATCTTTTGGAACAGGACTAATAGTCCTTCATGAATTGATTCCAAGTCTGCTTGAGTAGCATTGTGGCAAAGAATGCAGACAAGATACTGTACCTTTTGTGGTAAGTGCAAGGAAAGATGGAGTGAAAACACCATGTTCAAGTTTTTTATCCAATTCCTTTCTGAAAGTCCCTATGCAATCTATGTTGGAATAAAAAACCTTGTCTTATCCTGGCTTCGGGTATGACTTGGGCCTTTTTCTTATTTTAACTTGTATTTACGGAAAACTTTTCCTCATTTTTTTGACTTAATCTGATCAGGTGTTTAATTTTGCCTCGCTTTGGAATACAATGAATGTAGATGTTTGTGTTGTCTCCAAGAATGAGCTCATTTTAGGCCAAAGAAATCCGTAACACCAAATTGGTAACCCCTTATTTGCTGCATGTGTGAAAATGGACACATTCTATGAAAGAAGTAATTTTGATCTCATACCATGTAGAATTTTTTTTAAGCTGCCAATGTGTTCAGGAGTCAAATTAAGTGAAAAGTGATCTCACTGTTGATTCCAAATATTGATATGTTGAAACTGAATGTTCAGATATTTACTAGTCTACCTCATTGCTTGCAGAAGAACAACAAAATTGCTAATATTTCTTTGTAATCTTGGAGAGTGGTCTTTCTGTTTCAGTTAAATTTGGAATTGCTATTGATCCATTGTTCTGTTCCTGGTGTGCCTTTGTTTTAGATAGTAAGATGCAATAAAGCAAAGCAGCAAAGTTGAAAGGGAATGATGCAAATCCATCTGACAGAATGACAATCTTTCATGTGTACTTGGATTTTGGACGTGTCAAAACAATGTTTAAAAAAAGAACATCTTGTTGTTTTCTCTCTAAGCACTTCATTTGATTTTCTTGACAAAAAAATGAGGGAGCTAAACTATGACATCAGATTTATAATGAGGCAGGAGACGAAGAACCAACCCAGCTTTCTTTCATATAGAATCTGTATAAAGTGTACAATCCCCAGATTGAGAAGTATTTGTGAGATGCAAATAGTGCAGATAATGGACTGATTCATGCAATGCTGTCAACGATTGCATTTTCATTGTAGAATTTAAGACATTAAGCAAATTCCTCATCTTTTTTCCAAACCATTATTGGACTTTTCAGAATGTACAAAAATGGTTAGCTGTTCTCCTAGAATAAATCCTGTACTTTAAGATATGCTTTAGATCTCGAATCATCAGAGCTTTAAATTTTTCTTATTGAATATTGTCTGAAATACCTGTCGTATTAGAATGCAAAGCCTTCAAGCACTGTGGTGAAGATTGTAACAAATGCTTTTGGGGACAGGCACACCCTTGTGTAACACCTTGGTTGCGGATAATGCATCGCAGCTGCAGATATCTGGGTCTGTATGTTGTCAAGGAAGATTGGTTAGTTTGTTTATATATATATATACAATGTATGTGGGTTAGTTAAAATATCCTGCATTGCTTACAGCTTTGCTCATGCTCTACTGGCCACTTTATTTGCATCATTTGTGCAAGACTATCTTTGACCATCTCTTGGCAGAACTCCAGCAACCTGAGAAATAGTTGGACTAAGTTGGACTGCAGACAATATCACTAGGCTTGATAAAGAGCACTCAGCATATGTTGGTGGTAGAAGTATATCACCTGCAAGAAAAAATATTGACACGATGATGTGGGTGGATGGTAGCAGAGGATATTAAAATGCTGTTACTACGTACAGCTTGTACTCAATTCAACCATTCTTTACCGGTGAAGCAGATGAAGAGGCTTTCTAGTTATCAAAACACTCTTAATTCCTATTACAGGTAGACTTGGCTCCTTAACAATAACTAGTTCATAAAAAAAAAAAAAAATTCTGCTTGTCTGGCAGGATAAGAATCACCAAATTCACCAGATATGTATATTTTAGTTAGCGTAGTGGATATCCTGTACCTTTACCTGTGGATACTGATTTCCAGTATTGCTTTTAATACATTGACAAAGGACTGATCATTTAGTTTGAGTACTGGACAATGTAGCAGCTTGATATCAGGTTTTACCATTTCTTATTCTTGGTGGTGCTTTCAACATAATGTCTTTTGTTTCCCTTTTGCAATCCCAAAGTTGGATAAGCAGAATCGAGCCAAAATCACAGACCTGGGATTTTGCAAGCCTGAGGCAATGATGTCTGGAAGCATTGTGGGAACCCCTATACACATGGCACCTGAGCTCTTTTCGGGTATGTTGCTTTATCACTGGATTGTCTTCTGTAATCATTGAAATTGACTTAAGAGATTTGTAGGTTCCTGCCACTTAGTAGCCTGTAGTAATAGGAAGCCTTATTGGGAAAAATGGGTTCAAATCTGTATCGCTGCTGACCTTTGGCATTTCCTACTTCCCTAAGTTGCCATTCAGGATTTTCTTTCTTGCTGTCCAGTGTCTATTAAACATTAGGTGATCACAGGATCTTGAGAGAGATGCTGACGCTCTTCCACCATGGAAGGTCCATGTGCTTAAAAGTGATGTGCAAGAAGCAGTCCATGTCCATTGTGAAGCTGCCAAGGGTCTGCTGAGAGGTTGCTGATCACTGATGTTCACCCTTCACTTTAATTCGGGTTGTGGTTTTAAAATGTGCTTTCCTTTTCCTGGTATCACTGCTTGTGTGAATAGAGTTTAACAGCTGCCTCCCTCGAAGCGACTCTTCACCGTGAATCAGGCTTTTTCATTGTCAAAGGTAGACTGGGCACCTAAGCAGTCTTCCAAATTACTTCACTTTTTTGTTGGTGTTAAGCTGAAGAAGAGAACAGGTAAAGGCCATTCAGCTCCACAAGCATATTTGCTCTATATTGTACTCATAGATAGGGAACTGATGTTGAGGCTGTATAAGGCACTCGTGAGACCATACTTGGAATATTGTGTGCAGTTTTGGGCTCCTTATTTTAGAAAGAATATACTGACATTGGAAAGGGTTCAGAGAAGATTCACAAGAATGATTCCAGGAATGAAAAGGGTTACCATATGAGGAACATCTGGCAGCTCTTGGGCTGTATTCCCTGGAGTTCAGGAGAATGAGGGGGGATCTCATAGAAACATTCCAAATGTTAAAAAGCCTGAACAGATTAGATATGGCAGAGTTATTTCCCATGGTAGGGGATTCTAGGACAAGAGGGCACGACTTCAGGATTGATGGACATCCTATTAGAACTGAGATGTGGAGAAATTACTTTAGTCAGAGGATGGTAAATCTGCATTTTGTTGCCACGAGCGGCTGTGGAGGTCAAGTCGTTGGATGTGTTTAAAGCAGAAATAAATAGGTTCTTGATTAGCCAGAGCATCAAAAGGTATGGGGTGAAAGGGGAGTGAGGATGACAGGAAGAATTGGATCAGCCCATGATTGAATGGCAGAGCAGACTCAATGGGCCGAATGGTCTACTTCTGTTCCTATATGTTATGGTCTTGTGGTCTTTGGCCCACCAGGTACATACTGACCATCAACCACAGTTTAAACTAGTTCTGTATTAATCTTGTGTTTATTCTCCTTCTCATCAACTGCAAGTATTACTATTTGCTTACACACTAGCAACCAGTTGAACTACCAGCCTGCATGCTTTTGCGATGTGGAGGCACCCATTATCAGCATTATCCAGCAGTGGGGGTGGGTGAAACGTGTGAACTCTACACAACCAGTTGCCAAGGTCAGGATTCAACCTGGGCCAATGAGTTGAGGCAGCAGCTCTGCTAACTGAACAATTGTGCCATTTGTGTAACAGAATTGTGCAATAACATACCTTCTTGCCTTAAGATTATATGCTTAATTTTGTTCCCTCCTATTCTGCTCCCCTTTCAGGAAAGTATGATAATTCTGTAGATGTGTATGCATTTGGCATCCTTTTCTGGTATCTTTGCACGGGGACAATTAAACTCCCAGAAGCATTTGAGAAATGTTCAAGTAAGGATCAGCTGTGGACCAATGTGAAGAAAGGTAATTATTACTCTTAACTTTCTGTCACAGTCAAATGAATCAGAGCTTCCCTTAATGATCATTTGTGCTTATTGTCATGGATGTAACAATGGTTTTGCTGGCAGGGATGTAAGGAATCTCTTAAAATAAACACTGGGGAAGAGATGGGAAGCTTTGTACAAGGAATCCTAGAACTGGGGTTTCAGTTGCTGCAGGAATTTGGGGAAAGCACAAAAGAGCAGGATACTAAATTGAAGGAAAGCCATAGTTTAAAATGAGCATCAAGAAGTCCTTTCAAATGAAACGCAGATGGGGTGACCAGGAGTGTTGTGCTACTCTTATTCCCACCTCCATTTTCTGCTGCCCTTGGCTTTGTGGAAAGTCTAACATCAAAAATTCTGGCAGTGTCCAATTATGCAGCAGTTCTATTGCTGAGGACTCTCTGTAAATCAAAATTTCCACAAGTCGTATATGAATAATTTTCTAGAACCAAGATGTGTAGCTATTACAAAATATCTTGGCACCAGATTGGCAACAAATTTTGTGTGAAGTAAAACGTTAATAATTAATTGAATCATTTTAATGTCCTCTGTTTTAAAATGTCCTCTGTAATTGTCTTACAAGTTTCACACACTTGAGTGCATCTGATTCCAGTCCTTGACTGATGTTTGAATTAGGAATTTCAGTGAAACTTTTTTGATTCTTTTATCTGAGAAAGAAATATCAAATTATTTTCTTGTGGGTTGGTAATACTTCTGTTTTGTGGTAATTTGGCTAACAAATGCGTAGGACTTCAGCATCCTCAGGTCTCTTTATACACACCACTAATGTCATCTTTCCACTGTTGTGGGTTATTGATAAAGAAATAACCCAATTTCTGGTTTGGGAAAATGAAGTTCATTGTCATTTCACGGTTTCTGCTTGTTTTTTAATCCCTTCAATAGCATGGACAGTAGCCAAGCCTTAACGTCATTTTGGTTTTAGTTTGGGAGGATTTGCATAAGTTTGAATCTGCAAGTTAGCTCTCCATAACTCAAGGACTACCTGTACTTGTCTTTTGGGTACACTAAAGGCTTCAGGCTCTCCACTTTAACTGTTTCTCTTTCCAGAGAACTATTTTTAGGGCAACTGGTTTGCAATTTGTAATGGGAAAGAATTGAGAAGTTCTTCAGAAGAGTCTGTACACACCCTGGACTAAGTGGCAACCTTTTATGATTCTGTGCTCCCAGGTGCAAGACCAGAACGGCTTCCTGCATTTGATGAGGAGTGCTGGCAACTGATGGAAGCTTGTTGGAGTGGTGACCCTTCACAGAGGCCTCTATTAGGAATTGTTCAACCCATCCTGCAAAGCATCATGGACAGGCTCTGCAGAAACGTTTCTGGGCAGCAGTGAAAAAATGGCTCCACGTGACTGTTGAAGGCAGCGTGGATTTGCAGTAAATGCCCATAATGTTGGGTGTGGGGGACTGGGATGGGTTAAGATAACCCAGTTCATTGTGGCAGGGGTTTTTTTTTTGCAACAAACCAGTATCAGTATTAACACTAGTTCAGCATCACTTTTTACCACCTGCTATGCAGCACAAAAGTAAAACTTGGATGTTTTTATTCTTTTGACTTTCTGATACAGTAATACAGCTACTTGAGACTTTTTGCTTTTTTTTTCACCCCAACAGTATTTTTGAGCAAATCATTGTTTGGGGTTATGAGTTATCTCTGCCACAAATAGAAGGTGCATCATATTTGTCTCTTTTTCTCTCTTGCTCTAATCCATGCAAACTACTGCTTCATGAGCATGCATCAGAGTCGCTAGTAACAGTTCAGCTCCTTGATATTGAGGGAGGAGAGGAAAAATAACTTTAAACATTGACCTTTTGGTCCTTTCCCTTGTTTTGTTTTAATTCCAAATAATTTTTGTTGGCACTTGTTCTCTCTCCACAAATAGTGTCACCTTGCACTAATTTTACACTTTAGTTATTTGTTTGATGACGCAGATTGGAAAATTAATGCAGAGCTGCACTATTTGATATGTATGTGAAATGGTGATACCATTGAGCTTTAGAATGCAAGTGCCTGGAAGGTGTCCCATATTTAAAAAAGGCCACCATCTGCTTTTCTACTTTAAAGCTTTAAAATCTTTGTGTATTAAGATCCTTTTCAAAACATTAACAAACACTATCATGCTGCACACTGTCATTGTTCAGTTCGATGAATCCTAAAAAGTATTCTGATAGAAAGAAAAATGCTTGGAATTCAAGTTTGAAACCGGATTTAATTATGCCTGTAGTCTGTCTTTTGAGTGTGCTGTTGGTGTCTAAATTCTAAATGTTAGCCGTGTTATGGATTGTTTGGCTGTTGATCTAAAATCAACAGTCCTGAGATGGAGGACAGAAACAAGGTTGCTATTGTCCTTAACTGTGATCCCTCAAAAGGCTTCCTGATCTGAATGACCTTGGAACTGTCTAGTATTAAACACTACATTTTCTGCAATTGCACATAGCTCTATTTTAGCATTGTAGGACCAAGTTGAAGATCACCAAGTTGTTACTTATTTCTGTAACTTTTCTGTCTAAATGTCAGTCTGTAGCAAACTGGGAATCAACATCATTCCCAGTGTATTTGATTGGGCTTTTCAAAATGTTTAGGTGAACCAACACCGGTGTTTTACACTCCACTGTATATTGACAAAGTGCATATGACGCATGATCTACCCTTTTTGTGCGACTGCGTCAAGTTTATTTTCACTTCCAGGAAATAAGTTGTCTAGTATGGCCTTTTTATAAATGTATATCTTTTAAACTGTTGTGTAATTTCATCATTAACTGAAAAGATAATTGTTATCATTTTGAGTTTGTCTTTTGTCTTTCACTTGGTCATATATAACCAAGTATACTGTACGTCTTAAATTTAGTTCAGTGTTTTGCATAGCACAAGAGTGTCATTTTCAACTTTCACACAGACAAGATATGTATATAGTATGAATACATGTTGGTTACATTTTCTCATGGGGGGATGCAGATATTGTGGGACAGATACGTAAGTAGGTTAGCCTTGTTGGAGCGATGGAAACTGTGGGAATATAGACTCTGATTTATTGTGCAAATCTGCGATGACTGCCCACTCCAACCTACTTCAGTGCTTTGTCTTTTGCATTTCGGAACGGAGGAGAGTATTGAACACTCCACCTATCTTGAATCTGTTTGACAGAGATAACACTATAAGTTACATATGAAGAGCTGGAGTTCATTTGCAGTTTACAATTTTAACCAGTATGGATTGATCAGACTATGTAAAATGCAAGTCTTTAATTTCAGGGTTGGTTTTGCTATCGACTCCAACTCTGTACTTTGAACAGTTGGGTGACGGATCGGCTGATGGGGTTGGTAGACAAATGAACAACATTTAGGGAGGGAATGTCAACGCTGGACTAATTTAACTAATATAAGGGAGAATTGTGACACTTGGGATGAATAGGTATGCTGATGCTTGTATTAATGTTGTACCTTCCCAAAGAGACATTTTAAATGGCCACTTGCATTGGGAACTTGAGTGGGTTCCAAGGAGTACACCAACTTGGATACATGTGGAAAAATATCTTTTATTAACTACTTAGTTTTGTACAGCAAGATTCCTTGTAGGGGGGGTGGTGGGGGGAAGGGAGGAAATTCTCTTGCTTCCGATCTGAAAGTACCTTTCAAATTATATTAGGATACGATTAAGTATTAATTGACTAATGTTAATTAGTACTAATTCATTTTAGTATTGTTAAATTAGTATTAATAAACACATTAGTCACTAACCTGTACCTGTTCATTTACATTTCAAACCTATGAGATGGATGAACCTTGATTAGTCTGTAAATGGACACCACCAGACCATATAAACACTACACTGCAAAGGGTGGTAAAAGGTGCTTCAATGTTGAAATTCAATACCAAGAATCCAATGTAATGTCAGTAAAGCAAGCTTGGTAATTGGGTGAAAGATGGCTGGAGATCAGCCTACTTTAACATTAAGTTTCAAGGAAAAGCTTCATGAAAGTCAGTAACTCCAAGATAGAAAAATAATTCAATCTTTTAATTGTCTGTGGAAAATATTTAAACCCCCTGGATAATTCGTGGAAGGGCTCCGCAGTGATTATTGAGTGATGAATTGTTTACACACTTAATGTTCAGACACTACCTTAACATTTCAAAACCATCTTCTACATTTTACGGACTTCACTACTGTTTAGAGATCAACTTAACATTCCTAACATCTACCTTGAGATTGTATTGGGAGGGAAAGTTTTTCTTTTTTGCCGAATCAATTTTCCGTAAAAAAAGAACACTTAAATTTCTAGTTCGGAAATTGAGAATATTAAAAATCAAACCACCTACATTGAATGAAGATGAAGCTTGTGCAAGCTTACACAGAACTTTTAACAAAGATGTTCTTTAATTTTAAGACCCACATTTGAATCTGCATTAGGCCTGTGAAAAACATCATTTACTTCCGCCTGTCCTAAAGCATGTTCCTTGAGTTGAGGCCTGTTTTAGCTACATTCTTACTACATGTAAAGCTATAACACAAAATTATCTTTGGAAGTCATGAGCAGATTGGGAAAACAATGATTTAAAGTGAGATAGGAATGTGACTACATTAATGTCCCTGCTTAGAATACCCCACTTTGTATGTTGCATCTGAGGTCAAAGGAAAAATTGTTGTCCGTCATTGAACATTAGAGGAAAGGTTCCCCAAAGTAGAAAGTTATATTGGAAGCAGCACTTCAAAAAAGACGCAACAGCATTACTTATTAAGCTTCAGAAATGGATTGTCAAAGACAAAGAAATAATTGACATTGATGATGAAGTGAGAGGGAAAAAGAGTTGCTTTTTCAAACAGCATCACATTTCTATCCAGGGAGTCATGAACCTTCACCCAGATACCCAGTCTGGCATCTTTTGATGGGAGGTTTCAGTGGTTCAAATCTGAAATCACAATTACTTATTAAGGAATTGTCTCTACTTCAGTACCTTAGCTGGGTATTATATGGATTTCTTAACCTGTAAGCACTTTTGGAATGAAGATGTCATAGTGCACTTGAACTACTTTTAAGATGCAAAGCAGATTGGTGCAGATCTTTAATTTTGTCCGCTATTGTTAAATTTAGTAAGCAAGTGAAGGAAAAAACCAAGAGAGTGTCATTACTTAGTTTCAAATAATATGTTGAATAGTCAGTTGAATAATATTGAAGGCAGAGGTGGCTGTTTTTTCCAAAAGTAGTGAGTGAACTAAGTTATCTTAAAAATATGGAAAAGGATGTGGAGGTTCTTGTTTCTCTTGTGTGCTGTGGAATGCACAGCGATCAAGGATCACTAAAATCAAGAACACACCAATTAGAGAAACTAGAAGTAAGCCAAAATACTCTGAACTTTGGAATTATTCCAAACTGAACTTAAACTTAATGTCATTTTCTTATTCCCACAAGTTGACCTGTTCCAAGTGGCTAAATGTCTGATCATGTCCAAGTATTTAAAGTTGCTCTTGGCAAAAATAAAGCTTAAAAGTGTTGATGGAATTATTAGTCTGATTTATAGACTTGTCTCCTTTTGTATTTTTTGTGTATCTGCTTAACTCCATTTGTGTACATGTGAAGTAGCCAGACCCATTGCACTTGTCATCTCTTGTTAACTTCTTGATAGGTGAAGATGGCACTTCATTGCTCAAACTTTAGTTTACTCCAAATACTAACTGTTTGGGAACTCCTCTTCATCAGCTACCTCTAATTGGTTTGCACAAGTTTTTTTTTGTGCTTTTATTAAGGCACTGCTTTTCACTCACAAAGTGTATTTTAAAAAAAATACCAGGATGCTAACTTGTGACATGTTTACCTGTTTGTGCATTCACCTCTGATCTTTTGGGCAATGCTGAATCTTGATCCATTTTTCCCTACTTCATCCAGCAAAGTGTCCATTTTCCACAGGACTTGGCATTCTACTGAAATGCAATCATGGGACATGTCATCCTGCTTCCTACTTGGCCTGTATTTCTCTTTAACATGCCAAGGTCCAGCTTCATACACACTTCCACAAGAATGCCTAATTCCGCATGGGTAAACTGTCCATGCTGCAAATAAATTGTGGTTTAGTAATAATTAAAGCAATCTGTCATATTAAGCTGTATTTGCTTAAACATATCATGTAGAAGTATATCTGCATCTATTTGTGTAATGCATCTACTTGTAAATGTACAGGAGAGGATAATTCATCCTATAATTGCTTTAAAATGCTTTTTGGAAAGACTACAATGGGTAATGGACAAAATGATTAGTTAATAACTACCTACAAGGCCTCATTATATAACTTGTTTACCTGCATCTTTAAAATCTTCAAGTTGTGACTTAAGTACTTCTATCTTGATCAACAATGCACTTGTTTGGCTGATGAGTTAGCCCACATTATCATCCATCACTTAGCATTGAGAGTATGCTTTACCCGTTTCCTCAGCTTCAGTGCAGGCACATGCAAAATTTGCCAACTCAGAAATGTGGGACTTTGCATGGTATCATGGTTACAAAAGCCATCCTTGGGAGAAGTTCCCTCAGACTGTTGCTAGTACTCTGGCCTCTGACAATTCAACATGATTTGATGACATGAGATAAGAAAGACTTGTTATGGCTGTCATCAAGGTTTTGAGGACAGGGATAAGATCTCTTGTATTTGTGTGTTATGTTAACTAGTGGATGGAAGTGTATGTTTTCTTGATGTCAAAAATCCTGTTTCTTTATAAAGAAAGTTTACCTTTCTCATCTACTTCCCAATCTACTCACCTTAATTTACCCAAATCTAATAGAACTTAACGTCCTACCTAGACTAAGCCCTGTTAACAAGAAAGTTTTGTACAACTGAGATGGCATTATACTTGCACCAAATAATTGCTCATCACTTTAATTAGGAGGGCATAGAGGATCTTGTTGAAGCAATACCACAGTATATCCATTTTTGAGGAAGACTTCTGTGGGTACAACTTGTTAGCTGCACAAATCATTAGCACAATCTTGTATAGAACATTTTGTTTTTTATTGTCTTCCTGTTTGGTACATTCTGACACTTTATTTTAATGTAAATGATGGCTAGACTTGGCATCATAAAGGTGATCTTTTAAATGCTAAATATGCTTGGACTCTCGTGCAATGAAAAACAGTAACCAGTTTGGTGCACATTAATATTTTACCATTGTGTATTCCTTATAATCCTCAATTAAGCCATTGGGTAAAGTATAAAGATCAAGTAATTATTTTAAAATGTTCTATTGTTAAAATGCCAATACTCTCAAATCCTTGTTTTATATAAAAACTGGAAAAAATGCACAAAGTACAAGGTGCTTATATAATAAAGATGAACATTAACCTATTCTGTGTTTAATATCTCACTTGGGCTGCAGTTCTGCAAATATACATTTTTCATATTGGAGATCCTGTGGAATAACAATTGGAGCTTAATTCACAAAGTAAATATGGACAAGTCTTCCTGTAGAATTTCATTACAGGTTTGGACCATTCAGTCTTTTGTGGTTCTCTCCTGGTTTACTTTTGTGCCTCTATCCTTTTTCCTTTTGACTAAAGCCGATTTGTACACTCTTCCAAATGGGAAAATTTCCAAATACTGTAAATAAAAGTAATACAAACAGGGGAACTCAGCAGTCTAGGCAGCATCTATGGAAGAGAGTAAATGGTTGATGTTTTGAGCCAAGACCCTTAGTCAGGACTGGAAAAAGAAGGTGGGGGGCAAGAGGGGAGGAAGTACAAGGTACTAGATGGGAGAAGCTGGTGCAGGAGTGAAAGAAAGCTGGGGAGTCAATTAAGGGCTGAAGAAGGAGGAAATATCATGGAGGACAGAAGGCCATGGAAGAAAGGGAAGTGTGAGGAGCACCAGAGAGGGCTAATGGTGAAGGGGGCAGGCATTACTGGAAGCTTGAGAAATCAATGTTCATGCCATCAGGTTGAAGGCTACCCAGACGGAATATAAGGTGTTGTTCCTCCAACTTGACTGGCCTCATCATGGCAGTAGAGGAGGCCATGGACTGACATATGGGAATGGGAAGTAGATTTAAAATGGGTGGCCACTGGGGATCTTGCTTTTTCTGGTGTAGGTGCTCGGTGAAGTGGTCTCCCAATTTGCATTGCGTCTCATCAATATACAGGAGGCCACAACATGAGCAACGGAAACAGTAGATGATCCCAACAGATTCTCAGGTGAAGTGTCATCTCACCCCGAAGAACTGTTTGGGGCCCTGAATGGTAGTGAGGGAGGAGGTGTAGGGGCTGGTGTGGCACTTGTTCCACTTGTAAGAATAAGTGCCAGGTGGGAGATCAGTGGGAAAGCATGAATGGTTAAGGGAGTCACGGGAGCAATCCCTGCAGAAAGGGTTGGTGGGAAGAGGTGCTTAGCGGTGGAATCCTGTTGGAGATAACGGAAGTTACAGAGAATTATACGCTGGATACGGAGGGTGGTGGGGTAGTAGGTGAGGACAAGAGGAAGCCTATCCCTGGTGTGGTGGCAGGAGGATATGCATGAAATGGAAGAGATGCTGGTGAGGGCAGAATTGATGGTGGAGCAAGGAAGGACCCTTTCTTTGAAGGAGGGCACCCCTCACTAGTTCTGGAATGAAAAACCTCATCCTGGGAACAGATGTGGCAGGGGTGGAGGAATTGAGAGAAGGGGATGGTATTTTCAATGTTTAATGCCCTCATACATTTGTTTAGGATCTCAAATAATAACTGGCGCAACACAATGTCGAAATAGTAACAAATTTGATATTGAACTGCAATATTGGGGAATACCATCAAAGGCGTGAACAAAAATGTTACAGACTCAGAAGTTTAAAAAAAATTAAGACCTAAACAATTAAGCATTTAACAGCCTGCGGCAGAGTGATTGAAATCTCAGCATTTCTCAGTTCATTTGTCCATCATCTTCAATTTGTGTACTGATACATCTGCCCACATTTACATTCTAAACCAAATGTAGATAGACAATGTGTTGATGGCTAGAGACAACTGTAATATTCACAGCATTCAGTTCAAAATAATGCAGAGACAAAGCATTGCCTGAATTAATTTAAATTATTAATGAAATTGGAAGACATTAAGCAATATGTTTCTAGAGTGGGGTGGGTGTCGAGTTGAAAGAGAAACTTGAAAGTGTTGGGTGTGCTTTTGGAAAAAATTCTTTAAAAAATAATACTTGGTTATTGGATCAAAAACTCATTTCGAGATCTGGGGGTTAACTTGCTGTGCATTTTAAGAGAAATTTGGGGCTGTTAAATGAACCATAATTTGTATTTTGGTGTTTGAAATGTGTATGCATCTTTCTGTCAGTGCAGTATTTAAGTTTATAGAACTGTTCAGAACTGCATGAGGAACCTGCCTTCCCCCTTTCCTCAGTTGTGCAAGTTCAGACAGATGGTGTCTCCAAGACTTGGGGAATTTCAGGTACCTGGTCTACATTAATCCAATGCTTTTTATTGAGATACAGAGCTGAATAGGCCCTTCAAGCCACACTGCCCAGCAATCCCCTGATTTAATCCAAGCCTAATCATGGGACAATTTATAATGGCTAGTTAACCTACCAGAGGAAACCCACGCAGTCAAGGAAAGAATGTACAAACTCCTTGCAGGCAGTGGCGGATAATGTATTGACTGTGCCATGCACATTCTACAACCTTAAGACAATACAACCCAACATTACCCTTGCAGGGACTTGCATGTGTTTCTCTATGCATCTATTCCTGGATGTTTAAATTCCACAAAACTTTTCATTTCAGCCTCTTCATTCTTTTCTACCACAAGATGGTGCCCTAATACTAAGCTCGAATGCTTCAGGCTAAATTAGGGACCTCACAAATTAACATTCAGTAGAAGTAGGATATTTAGCAATGTCACAGAGAGGTGTTAAAACAATAAGGTGATAGCAATAGGGGATTTCAATCTCCTCTGTACTTACTGGGATCAGCCTCAGATGGGTGCAATTTTAAAAGCATATCCAGGAGAGCTTTTTGAACCAATACATTTTATGTCCAACTAGAGAAGAATCTTTCCCACTGGAGTCAGAGGAGTGTCAGTGGGAGAGCATTTCCTATAGAGTGAGCATTGCTCTGAGTTTCAATATAATTATAGCTAGAATTAGTTTATGTGTTATGTATATATAAATATAAAAATTTAGTTGACTCCATCTTGCTTTCCAGCCTACAAAGTACCCAGGTCATCTTCAAGAAGCGGTGTCTCAGAAAGGCAGCATCCATTATTAAGGGCCTCCAGCACCCAGGGCATGCCCTTTTCTCACTGTTACCATCAGGTAGGAGGTACAGAAGACTGAAGGCACACACTCAGAGATTCAGGAACAGCTTCTCCCTCTCTGCCTTCCGATTCCTAAATTGACATTGAACCTGTGAACACTACCTCACTTTTTAAAATATACAATTATTTCTGTTTTTGCATGATTTTCAATCTGTTCAACATATGTATACTGTAATTGATTTACTGATTTGTTGTTGTTTTATTTTTCTATATTATGTATTGCATTAAACTGCAGCTGCTGTTAACAAATTTCACAACACATGCTGGTGATAATAAACCTGATTCTGATTCTGGAATGCCCAAGTCTTTCACTCACACACAGTATTTGTCAATGTGGGGTGGAGAGTGAGTTTATACATCTGGCAGGAGCAAAGGATGTTGGGAATGGTGAGCATGAAATGCTACAGGAAGGGTGTGGGACAGGCAGCAGAAAAGGAATGCCGGGCGGAGGTGGTGTGTATGCAGACACCAGGCAAGGTCATTTGATTCCAAACAATTATTTTTTTTGATTATTACAGAATGTGTGGCGGTTCTTGCTCCCTACCCTGTCCCTTCCCTTTTTCCCCATACATGATTCCCCTCTCCCTGACCCCTTCCCACTCTCAGTCCACTGTAGAAACCCATTATCAGAATCAACTTTATCATCAGTTACATAAGTCATGATTTTTTTTTTTGCAACTGCTGTACAATGCAATACATAAAATTACTACAGTACTGTGCAAAAGTACTGTATCCTAGTTATATATGTGCCTAAAACTTTTGCATGGTACTGCAAATCAATCCTATTTGCCTACACAATGTCCATATCCCAAAATGCTTTGATCCAGTTAACCCTATTCCTCTTATTTTTCCACATCCCTGTATTTAATTTTCACTTCAAGTACTTACTCAATTCCAAAATTCATTAGGCTGAAACAATAGCTCTGGTTGCTGTCCATAGATGCTGCCTAACCCTCTTGTTATTTTCAGTATATTTTCATTCCTCCAATTCCGTTCTTTAAATAATTTTTGAATTTGCTTCTGTTTCAGATAGTGCATTCCCAAGTAGAACAGTTCATCTTATGAGATACCTTTTCCCCCTCTGGTTCTGTTGCCAATGTAAAATCAAGTTGTAATGTTGAGGCCTTATAAAACACTGGTGAGGCCTTGCTTGGAATATTGTGAGCAATTTTGGCCCCTTATCTAAGAAAGGATGTACTGACATTGGAGAAGGTTAAAAGGAGGTTCAGAAAAATGATTCCAGGATTGATAGGCTTATCAGATGAAGAGCTTTTGATGGTGTGGTGAACTACATATACCTGTCTGGACACGCCGCCCCCACCCCCTGCTGACTGCTCCTGTGGCTCCTCCCACAGACCCTGGTATTAAGGCGATTGGAGCCACAGACCCTTCCTCAGTCTCCAGGATGACGTGTGATGGTCACTTGCTGCTTGTTCTTTCTTTCAGCCAATAAAAGCCTACCTTAACCCACGTCTCAGAGTTATTGATGGTGCATCAGATGGCTCTGAGCCAGTACTTACTGGAATTTATTAGACTGAGGGATGACCTCATTGAAACCTATTGAATATTGAAAGGCCTCAGCAGAGTGGATGTGCAGAGGATGTTTCCTGTGGTGCAGGAGTCTAAGACCAGAGGACACAACCTCAGAAAAGGGGGGGGGGGTGTCCTTTAGAATGGAGATGAAGAATTTCTTTAACCAGAGAGTTGTGAATCTGTGGAATTAATTACATCAGAGGCTGTGGAGGCAGCGAGGTATATTTAAGGCAGAGGCTGATAAATTCTTGACTAGTCAGGGCGTGATGGTAAAACAGGAGATGTGGGGACTGAAAGGGAAACTGATGAAATGGTGGAGCAGACTCAGTGGGTCAAATGGCCTAATTCTACTTCTGCTCCTATGGTTTTATATTAAATCTGTGCATTCATATTTACTGACATTTCTGCTCTGGCAGCAGTTTTTCAGAAATATGACACCCAACCTCAAAGCTTTCGTACTGACAAAATGGTAAGCTTGAAGTCTGACATCATATTGGACCTTGAATAGGAGAGAAAAGAAATGGGCAAATCCAACTTTGATTCACAGCCGAATAAACTCTTGAGCCTTAAATGCAGATACCTACAAGTTGGCAAAAAACCTAAAATACTAAATGATATAAAGAACTATTCCATCTATGTAGACTCTTTCCAAGAAAATTTTTAGTTATTTTCTTTAACGTGTTCTGAATCTTTCCTGGACCACAGTATGTTGGACCGAGCAGGGAATGCAGCTGTTGTCTTCTAAAAAAAACATTTGGTTAAAAATGGCAGCTCTCACAGACATTTCTTTCTGGTCCAAACCCACAATTGATCAAATCTATAAAAATTAAAGGAACAATTTTATCATTGAGGTATTTAATGGCAAGTCAGCTGGTTCAGTCCTAACACCTTGGTCAGCTGTGTTACTGAATCCTCCTCTACTTCACTGAGATGTTCCGGGATTTCCAATCTTGCAGAAAATTTCAAAGTTCTGTAATTTTCTAGCCTTACCAGTTTGAATAACGCGTTGTCTTAAAGAACCAACTTCCCCATGGACTTAGGTTTAAAAATAAATTACTTGTAATTGGAGTTAGAATGGTTTCTGCAATGACAGATGTTCTTCATGGAGAGATACATAATGTTCTGTAAGTAGAATGGAATTTTGGTGTGTAGGGTGGACGCAAGTCACTGGGTGACCAAAATAAGCTCTGGGACATAAGTGTAATTTCTTTGTACTATATAAACTGGGACTCTGAGAACATGGTGATTAAAATCAAAACACAAAAGGCTGCACTCAACAAGTCATGGCAAAAGATCCATCAGTGTTTCTGTTCAGAGGCCCTCCAGCAGAACTGGGAATATTCCGAGGTTGATTTATTTCTCTTCCCATGGATGCTGCCCCTCCTGCTGAATGTTTCCAACATTCATTTCAGGTTTGTAGTATTTGCATTTTTTAAAAAAGGATCATTATACTCTGTTGAGTTGGTCAGCTGTTGAAGGTGAATGGTGAAACACAGGGGTTAATCTCTGTAACAGCTAATAGTGGGATCAGCAGAGGAAAGAGTGAGCAATTTTAAATTCCTGGGTGTCAATGTCTCTGAAGATCTATCCTGGGCCCAACATATGGATGCAATTAGGAAGAAAGAACAACAGCGGCTGTATTTCATTGAGAGTTTCTGGAAATTTGGTATGTCACCAAGGATGTACTCTGCAAAGCATTGCATAATTATCTGCTATGGAGAGGCCACTGCGCAGGATCATTCACTGCTGTAGGGGCTTGCACACTCAGCCAACTCCATGATGGGTACTAGCCTTCCCAGCACTGAGGACACCTTCAAAAGGCCAGGACTCAAAAGTTAGCATCCATCATTAAGGATCTCCATCGGCCAGGACATTATTCCTTCCTATTACCATCAGAGAGGATGAGCAGGAGCCTGAAGACACACTCAATATTTTATGAACAGCTTTCTCCCCCCCACCATTATATTTCTGAATGGATCATGAATCAGCCCATGAACACTACCTCACAATTTTTGCTCTCCATTTGTGCCACTTATTTAATTTATTTTCAAAATGTATTATAGATTTTTATGTATTGCAGTGTAGTGTTACTGCAAAACAACAAATTTCATATTAAACCTGATTCTGATTCTAGCTAGTTTTTCTCAACGATGCCTACTGAAGCAGGTATGTGGTAAAGATGAATTTCCCTTATCTTCCCTTTATCAAGACACAGATGCAGGAGGAAATCATCTCCAGTTATACAAGATAAATAACTATGTATTGAACACAAGAGATTCTGTAGATGCTGTAACACACACAAAATGCTGGAAGAACTCAACTGATCAGGCAGCATCTATGGAGGGAAATAAACAGTTGATGTTTAGGGCTATGACCCTTCATCAGGACTGGGAAGAAGTGGGAAGTAGCCAGAATAAGATGGGGGAGGGGTGCAGGATGGAAGGTGACAGTAGAAACCAGGTGAGAAGGAAGATGGGTGAGTGTGAGGGAGGGGGAAGGAAGTGAGGACTTGTGAGGTGCGAGGTGGAAAAGGTAATGGGCTGGAGAATAAAGAATCTGATTGGAGAAGAGAGGGGAAAAAGGGAAGGAGGAGGGGCGCCAGGGGGAGCAGGTGAGGGGAAGACAAAGGGTAAGTGAGGAGGGTGAAGGGGAAGAAATTGCCCGCAGTTAGAGAAATCAATGTTCGTGCCATCAGGTTGGAGGCTACCCAGGTGGAATATGAGATGTTGCTCCTCCAACCTGAAAGTGGCCTCATTGTGGCAGTAGAGGAAGCCATGGTCCAAAACTTAAGGATGTGAATGGAAATGACTGTATTATCAGGAATAATCAAACAAAGCTCCATTCTGTTAATTAATTCCTGTGCTTATTCTACGAGTTCATTAGGTCTATCTTGTACTCAATGAGCAAGTAAAACCATTAGACCTTAGTCCAATATTAAATCCATTGTGTAAATTTATCTAACAAATGATGAATGAACAAGTGATTGTCCCACAATCTATAATAGAACTGAAGGCAAAAGTCAATTGGGTCCAGAGAAAACTACCTTCTCTTCATCATGGGTCTGACCTTGAATGCTGAGTAAATTGAGCGGAGAAGAGCAATTAATTAAAGATTTGATTTTCTTTTCATGATTTTTAACAGTTACTGTTAAAAAATTACTGAAATGGTGTTGAGTGATTAATGGTGCAGTAGTTAATCGCTTTTTCATTCCATTTTTTTGACCTTGCTCTATTGTCCAGTCACAATGTAGTCAATTGGGTGTTACTGAGTATCCCTTGTGAGAGCATTGACCACAATGGACCGAGCTATTCATCTTTATAACACAAAGGATGTAGATGCATGTAGTTTAAAAAGTTGTAAAGGAATACATTTCCCTCTCCTACTGAACAGGTCAGACCTGGTTTCTGTAACTGAGCCAACACCCTTCAGAGTACAAGAGTATGCAGTGATTTAATTAACCTGCTGGCTCCTTATGTAATGTTTTCCACAACGTAAGTGGCTTACACAGTGGCAGAGTAGTTAGCAATGCTGCTTCATGGCTCCACCGATCTGGGTCTGACCATGACTTCCACAGCGGTCTGAGTACAGTTTATACATTCTCTCTGTCACCATGTGGGATTCTGCTGAATGTTTCATTTTGCTGCCACATCCCAAAGATAAGTTGGTTTGGCTATTGAAAATTAACTTAACCCTCAATAGTTCCTTTATCAGGTACACTGGCTCGTTAATGCAATTATCTAATCAGCCAATCACATGGCTGCAACTCAGTGCATAAAAGCATGCAGACATGGTCAAGAGGTTCAGTTGTCGTTCAGGCCAAGCATCAGAATGGGGAGTAAAATGGGGTCCAAGTAATTTTGACTGTGGAATGATTGTTGGTGCCAGTCAACCTTGAGAATCTCAGAAACTGCTGATCTCCTGGGATTTTCTCACACAAGCCTCTGGAGTTTACAAAAGGCTGTAAATGCATCCAGTGAGCGGCAGTTCTGGGGGCAAAAGTGCCTTGTAAATGAGGGATCAGAGGTGAATGGCTAGACTGTTTCAAGGTGACAGTAATTTCAAATAACCCCGCACAATACAACCGTGGTGTGCTGAAGAGCATCTCTGAACACACATGTCAAACCTTAAAGTGGATGGGCCACAGCAGCAGAAGATCACAAACACATACGCTCACTGGCCATTTTATTAGGTAGCTAAGAAAGTGGCTGCTGAGTGTAAGGGGTGGCAGAGAACTCCATGATGGAGTTGATAGACAAGAGATTAAGTAGTTATAAGAAAAAAATTGAGGTGTAATGATGGAATTATTCCAGAAACAGGCATAGCCTTGATAGGTTGAACACCCTCCTAAAAGGGTAACAGTAGGTTTTGAAAATATATCATGAAAATGCTGAGCTATGATGTACAATCTTAGAGTTAGATAATATAGTCACATGCAACTACACCTATGGTATAATGATCAGTGTGAGTTGTGATTTTGAAGTCTTCTAAAACTGTAAATCTGAGTAACTTCAAATAAACGAGGGAACAAAGAATTTGTGTTTTGTTTCATTGCTGTGGGCTAGCAAAAGTAACTAATACCCCTTCCCCCACAACAGTATCACCAGAAAGATTAAGTATAAATCTTGGTATTTCCAGTGTGTCTGTGAACCAGCTTAGGATGTCTTCTAATGTATTCTTAGCTGTTTTGGGCCCCTTATCTAAGAAAGGATGTGCTGGCATTGGAGAGTGTCCAGAGGAAGTTCACGAGAATGATCATGTGACATTTGAGGAGTGTTTGATGGCTCTGGGCCTGTACCTACTGGAACTTAGAAGAATGAAAGTGATATCATTGAAATTTATGGAATATTGGAAGGCCCAGATAAAGTGGATGTGCAGAGGATGTTTCCTACAATGGGGGAGTCTAGCACCAGAGGGTGCAGCCTCAGAATAGAAGGACATCCCTTTAGAACAGAAATAAAGAGGACATTCTTTAGACAGTGTGTGGTAATTCTGGGAAATTCATTGTCACAGACAGCTGTGAAGGTCAAGTCATTGGAGAGATTTATAGTGGAGGTCGATGGGTTCTTGGATAGTAAGGGCATCAAAGATTGCAGGGAAAAGGCAGAAGAATGGGTTTGAGAGGGATAATAAATCAGCCACGATGGAGCAGATTCAATAAGCTGATCGGCCTAACTCTGCTCCTATGTCTTATGGTCTTGTGATCTTCTAATTGCCTCATTGCTTTCCAACAGATAAATGTAAAAAGATTTAAAACTAAACATAATGTCAAAGTGATTAATTTATTGGATTGGAATCCAGAGGCCCGGATGACTGAATTAGAAAGACAAAATTGAAATCCATTTATATTCAGCTAATTAAATCAGGTAGTTTCACAATCATTATATTAACTGTGCATGTCGTTAAATAATAATATTGATTTGAAACTAGCTGATTGTCATTAATAGGATCTGAATTTTTGAGGTCCTTCATTGGAAGGAAGTCTGTCATTCTCAGCCAGTCACAACTAAATCTAATTCCACACCCAAAACAGTTGACTCTTAACTCGCTCCTCAGTTCAGGCAATTAAGGATGGATGGTGATTTTCACATCCTTTGGATGGTGGTCACCCACTGTGTCCGATGATGACAGGAAAACTGTTAAAGTGGAAAAGCCGTTGCACTGGGGCAGTTCCACTCTCTCAACCTAAGTCCAGGCCTCAGTGGTACAAGCAGGCATCACTAACTGCAGTCTTCCTCGGTTGCATGACGTCTTCTGTGCCTCGTCATGCCTTTTGCTCTCCACGCAACATTGCAGTACGGCTTTCCTGGGCCATTAGATCTCATCTGCCCAGTCCACTGGAACTGACTTCACCCTGATTTACAGGACAAGCTCCTTCACCTGAGGTACTACACCCCAAACACCCCACATTCCTTGAACATATAAGCTAACATACAGGAGAGAACGTGGAATCAAATAAAGTAGTTCTGAAACAAGAGAGACCAGGTGAGGAAAATTATAAGGTAGACAATGGTGTGCATGAAGTACAGTTAATAAGGTTTAGTGGAGTGCAGGTAGAAATTACGGAGGGGATTATGATATGATAGAAAATAATGGAGACCTTACATAAACAAGGTGAAGATTGTGAACTTAGAGTCCTTAGCCACAATGTATTCAGGAAGAATAGGAAGTCGGAAAACAGAGTACGAGGTGGGAATATAGATCCAAGGTACTGTTTTTCCTTGGAAAGGAATGAAATGCTCAAAGGTTCACCGTAGGATTTGGGCAAATTAGGAAGAGGAGCGGAGATGTTTTATGGCTGTGTGTATTCTATAACTAAAAAGGTTAATTTTATTGTCAAAGTATGCATGTGCAATACAACTCTGATATTCATCTTCTCCAGATAACCGTGCAATACACAAAAAAACATGGAAGTTGTTGAAAGGAAAGACATTATCTCAACTCCCCCCCTCCCCCCACCAGCAGCATGAAAAAGAAAAAGAAGTGCCCTCTCCCCTTCCCAGTGCCCTCTCTCACACAAAAAAAAGCCAGATTGCCCACTTTACAGCAGCAGGTACATAAAGAAGGCCTGGAAGATCATCAGGACACCAGTCACCCCGACCATAAACTGTTCCAGCTGCTTCCGTCTGGCAAACAGTACCACAGCATTAAAGACAGGAGCAACAGGCTATGGGACAGTTTCTTTCTAAAAGCCGTCAGACTGAAAAATTCACATGGCTGTACATTGCAACGGAGTCATAATGCAAAGATTTTTACTCCCTCACGTTGTTGGATGGATGTAAGAGTTAAATAAATTCAATTCAAATTCAGTTCAATTCAATTCAAATGGCAGTTGAACATCAAAAATCCCATATCCCCAATCCCCTCCCTCACAGAAAAAATGGTGAGAATAGCATCAAACCCCACCCCAAGCCCTCTCCATTGTAGTAACAGTAGTAGGTGATAACTTGAGTCCAATGTTTTTTTCAAGGGGTTGTCTATTGGTGGGTTGTCAGGTGTCTGTAGGGGCTGATCCAGGATACACAGAGGACCTATCTTAGAGGACCTGTCCTGGATCCAACGTATAAATATTATTGCAAAGAAAACACAACAGTGTCTCTACTTCCTCAGGAGTCTGGAGATTTGGCATGTCATTGAAAACCTTGGCAAACTTCTATAGCTGTGTGGTGGAAAGTGTGTTGACCAGCTGCATTATAGCCTGGGATGGGAACAACAATGCCTTTGAGCGAAAAATCCTGCAAAAAGTTATGGATTCAGCCCAGTACATCATGTGTGAAGCCCTCTCAACCATTTAGCGTTGCCGTAGTAAAGCAGTTTCCATCATCAAAGATCCTCGCCACCCAGGCCATACTCTGATGGCCATGTCATCAGGTGAAAGGTACAGACGCCTCAGGACTCACACCACCATGTGCAAGAATAGTTACTGCCCCTCAACCATCAGGCTTTTGAACACAAGGGGATAGTTATGCTCATTTAAGGACTCTGTTAGATTGTTATTTCATGCTCATTATTTATTGCTATTTATTTATATCTGCATTTTCACTGTTTGTTTCCAGTTAACAGTTCCTGATGTTTACAGTTACTGTTCTATAGATTTGCTAAGTATGCCTGCTGAAAAAGAAACTCAGAGTTATATGTGCTAACATGTACGGACTCTGATAATAAGTTTTACTTTGAAGTTTGATATACTTACTGTAATTCACATTTTTTCCTGTTATTATGTAAAGCATTGTACTGCTGCTGCAAATACAACAAATTTCATGCTGTAGGCGGTAATATTAAACCTGATTCTGATTCTGTCAAGAAGTGTCGCAAAATAAATAAAACGATTATCTTGTAATGCACACAAAGTGTGAACGCAGCAAATCTGGCAGCACTTCTGGATGGGAATAATCAGTTGATATTTCTGGCAGAAACCTTTTGTCCTGATGAAGGAGCTCAGTCTGAAATGTCAGTCGTTTACTCCCCTCCATAGATGCTGCCTGACTTGCCGAGTTCTTTGAGTATTTTGTGCATATTGCTCAAGATTTGCAGAACCTCTTGTGTTTATGATTATTTTATATTTTGGTGGGTAGACAGTAACTATGTGCACAGATTTCAGCTTGCTGACAACTGCTGTGATGTGGTGTCCCAAAATCCCCACTGGAAGGAGAAGGAGCCAGGAACAGAGGCTTCACATACTGTCAGCTAATGGGAAGCTGACACTACCTACAGAGTGATAATCATTCAACAATCTCTCTGGAGTACTATATTGGTCAATCCACCAAGATAATGATAACAAAGCTGAAAGTGAAGTGTGCAGAGGGTAGGAGGCATGCAAACTTCCTTTTGGTTAGCATGAGCAGCACAGAAGAATGAAATTGGCCCCAATATTTCGTGTTGTTATTTTTGTCACTAGCAACCACCATTTGTGTCATGGACTGAGTTCTCTATGTTCCTAGAAAAAAATATAATGTGTTCACTTTGCTGATACTCGCGCTGTTTGCGACATGAACTGGCAAAATCGTATTTTGTTCATTTGTGTTCTGGAATAAGGTGGTTGCTGGCATGAGTTTTCCATAGGAATACATCAGAAAGGAAAGAAATAGAAAGGGTAAGAAGTTTTAAGTTTCTGGGCCTCTGAAGATCTATCCTGGGCCCAACATGTTAGTGCAATTTCAAAGAAGATGGAATAATGGCTATACAGCTTTATGAAAGTTCGCTTTACGCCACTTGGCTTTTACAAAAGGTTTCATAGGACCGCTCTACTTTAGGATAGCAGGGGGAGCTGATATCTCATTAGGAAGTTGAGGAGATTTGATATGGCTCCAAAGACTCTAGCAAAAATCTACAGGTGTAATGTGGAGAGCATTTTTACTGGTTGCATCACCATCTGGTAGAAAGGGGCCACCGCATGAGATCAGAAAAAGCTGCAGGAAATTGTAAACAGAGCCAGCTTCATCACGGTCACTAGCCTCTCCAGCATCTTCAGAAGGGAATGCCCCAAAATGGCGGCATTCATCATTAAGGACCCCCATCACCCAGGACATGCTCTCCTCTCATTACTATCACCAGGGATGACGTACAGGAGCATGAATATGCAGGTAGTATTAAACCTGACTCTGTTTCTGATTCTAGAGCTACGTTCTTTAAGGTTAGGGTGATGTCACTGCAATTTCTGACGTTCTCTGTAAGAAAAGGACGCCCTTCCCATGTGCATCTGGGACTCCTCTAGATGCTCCAGTTTAGTAGGTTAATTGGTCATATTAAGGTATCCTGTAATTAGCCTAGTGTTAAATTGGCGGGTTGATAGGCAGGGCCTGTTCTGCACGGTATCTCTAAGTAAATAAAACATGGGAGATGGCTCCACCTGACTGGGAAGCACTGTCTCAGATTAACCTCAGAAAACTGTTTAGGACTGAGATGAACAGGAATCTCATTGTGCAGAGGATATGAGCCTTTGGAATTCTCTGCCCTGAAAGGTGTGGATTTCCATTCAGGACGTTGATAGGTTTCTGGATTTTTAATTAAGGGATATAGGCTTAGTGTAGGTTGTTAGGTTAATGGGTTCCTGTAAAGAACTCCTGGTGTAACAAGCTGATGGAAGAATCAAGAAGGTGTGATGGTGCATGAGTGAGGGAATTAGTTACAGGAATATAAGTAGGAGAATGAGATCGCTCAAAAGGCTGGTATCGACTTGACAGGCCGAATGGCTTCCTTCTATGTCATAAGTAGATTGCAAAATGGAGCTGAGGTGGAAGATCAGCTATGCTTTGAAAAACAATGGAACAAACTCTAAGAAGGAAATGGCTTATTCCTGCCCCTCTTTCTTATGAACAGTCATCATTTAGTTTAAATTCCAGATTGGAGATATTACAATCTATAAAGGCAACTTTCTGCCATTGACTTTGTGGCTTCCAGGATCTGATAGGTGTTCTTGCCTGTCAGCTCAGAAACAGCCAACTCAGTTGCTATCAGGAAACAGCTCAACTAAAAGGATGGAGGGTGGAACTTTGGGATAAATATGACGTTTTTAATTCATCTTCACACAATTCTCAGCTTTTTGATGAGGCTGCAGTGAAGAAAGGACTTCCAGTATTCAGATCCAGCGATTGAGCGGAGTAGAATTCTTCTCCATCCTGAGCTTCTCTCTCTCTCCATGACGACCACATCTGCTGCACAGTGACATCTGCTGGAAGGATGGTGCATGTCACTGTCTGTCCTTCAGTTCAGCAGTTTGTTGGAAGCTGGAAGCCCCCGAGTGCACTGGATTCATTTTCTTTTACTAAAACAGTATTGAGAATAATGGACTTGTTTGAGAACTCTTATTTATCTGGCTTCCCCCCTAATGCTTTCATAGTAACAGGAATCATCATCTCCCCCACCCCCCCCAACACACAGACAAAATGGCCAGAATCTGGTCATTTGTAGGGTTGGAAGGTTGTTATAGGATACAACAACGGGCCCTTGTCGGGAGGCAGAGCTGGGCTGAAGGCAGATGGGTTTCAATCTGGAAAAGTGTGAAGTGATTCACTTTGGAAGGTCAAATTTGAAGGCAGAATGCAAAGTTAATGGCAGGATTCTTAGCTGTGTGGAGGGACAGAGGAGTCATGGGCGTGTCTCTAGATTCCTCAAAGTTGCCCTTCAGACTGATAGGGTGGCTAAGAAGGCATATAGTATGATGGCCTAGATTAATCAGAATCAGAATCAGGTTTAATATCACCGGCATGAAAATTTTTGTTATGCTGCAGCAGTACATTGCAATGCATAATCAAAACTGTAAATTTTGTAAATACGTATATATTTAAATAGTTAAATTAAATAAATAGTGCAAAAAGAGAAGAAAAGTAGTGAGGTAGTGTTCATGGGTTCAATGTCCATTTAGAAATCTGATGGCAGAGAGGAAGAAGCTGATCCTGAATCACTGGGAGCGTGCCTGCAGGTTCCTGTACTTCCTCCTGATAGTGGCAATGAGAGGAAGCCATGTCTTGGGTGATGACGTCCTTAACGATGGACACTGCCTTTCTGAGGCAACACTCCTTGTCGATGTTCTGGACGCTGGGGAGGCTAGTGCCTATGATGGAGCAGAGTTCATAACTTTCTGCAGCTTATTTCGATCCCATGCAGTGGCCGCCGCCACCCTTGCCCCCAAACCAGATGGTGATGCAGCCAGTCAGAATGGTCTCCACAGTACATCTGTAGAAACCTCAAATCACCTCAATATCCTAATGAAATATAGCGGCTGTTGTGCCTTTTCTGTAACTGCATCAATATGTTGGGCCCAGGATAGATCCTCAGAGATGTTGACACCCAGGAACTTGAAATTGTTTACTCTCTCTACTACTGATCCCTAGTTAAGGAATTATATGTACTCCCTTGTCCTGAAGTCCACAATCCATTCTTTGGTCTTACTGATGTTGCATGCAAGATTGTTGCTGTGACCCCACTAAGTCAGCTGATCTATCTCTATCTTGCTCCTGTACATGCTGTCATCACCATCTGACAAGATTCTGGGGGACTGAATCTAAGAGCCACGAGATAATGTTGCGGCTCTATAAAACTCTGGATAGACCACACTTGGAGAATTGTGTTCAATTCCGGTGTCCCCATTACAGGAAGGACGTGGAAGCTCTAGAGAGGGTGCAGAGGAGATTTACCAGAAAGCAGCCTGGATTGGAAAGTTTGTCTTATGAGAATAGTTTGAGCAATCTGGGGCTTTTCTCTTTAGAGTGAAGGAGGATGAGAGGAGACTTGATAGAGATGTACAAGATGATAAGAAGCCAAAGACTTTCTCCCAGGGTGGAAGTGGATAATATGAGGGGGCATACTTTTAAGAAAATTGGAGCAACGTATAGGGGGAGTTTTTCACACAGAGATAGGTGGGTCAGTGGAACATCATGCCAAGCTGGTAGTAGAGGCATTCACATTAGGAACATTTAAGAGACTCTTAGATAGGCATGTGGTTGAAAGAAAAATAGAGGGCTATGTGACAGATGGGGGGGTAGATTGATCTTAGTTGGGGGTTGAATGGCTGGCACAACATTGTGGGCTGAAGATCCTGTACTGTGCTGTACTAACCTCATGCTCCAATCTCTCATCCCACCTCAAACTACAACACAGAACTGACATCCCACCTCCACTCCACTTCCCCACCCCATCCAATATCCATCAGCTCCACTAGTGTCTGGGAATTAGTAATCCTTTGCAGTTTGCTCCTTCCCATATGCTAGTTTATCCCACTGCCACATGCTTCCCCTTACTGACAGCCACATTTCCCTGGAAGGATAGAAACAGAAGAGACTGCAGATGCTGCAATGAACTGCTTGAGGAACTTCGATGGTCAGGCAGCATCTGTGGAAGCAATGGAATAGCTGAAGTCTCAGAAACGCTATTTGCCCCCACAAATGTGTCAGCAGGGCAGCTTAGCAGTCAGTGTAATTCTTGGGTTTTGATTCCTGCTGCTGTCCATAAGGAGTCTGTACGCTCTCAATGTGAACGCATGGGTTTCCTCTGGGCGCTCCAGTTTACTCCCGCATCCTAAAAAGACGTAGGGGTTAGGTTTAGCAAGTTGTGAGCACACTACCTTGGCGCTGGAAGCATGCTGACACTTGTGGACAGCCACAGCACATTGCAAACGACGACGCTGACAAAGCATTTCATCATGTTTTGATGTGGCAAATCAAGCTAATCTTTAAAAATGCCGCTTGACCTTCCGGGTTCCTTCAGCAGTCTGGTTTTGCATTGGAGAGTATGAAGATTACATCCAATACAGAGAAGCTTGTGTGGAGCATTAACAGAGACTAATAGTGTTCAATTAAAAAAAAACATATATTGAAATCTTAACTATTTCTGTCTAGTCTCCAGCATTTTCTTTTTATAAATCAAATAATGCTGGGACCGAATGCAATTTCTGCTCTAAGTTCTAGGTGATTCCTGTGCAAATTATAACTGAGTGCCCCAAATGGTGTACAATTTCCTGCAACAGTGAATTTTCCTCTGGGATAATACAGCATCGTAGTGTGTGCTTCACACACAGTGTTTACGTGAGATCTAGACCCTGAATGACAAATCCCTTTAGTGGGACCAGTATCCAGGATTATTGCTTAAGTATCAGAATGGCTCAGTTTATGCAGTAAATTTGTGATCAGTGTTTGGGAATTCTATTATCCTGACTCCATATTATGTTGATAAGCATTAAGGTAAACACAAAAGATTCTATCGCGTAAGATTCTTCAGATGCTGGAAATCTTGAGCAACACCCACAAAATGGGGTGGCATGGTAGCATGGTGGTTAATACAACACTTTATAGTTCAGGGTTCAAATCCTGCCAACGCCTGTAAGGAGTTTGTATGTTCTCCCCGTGAGTTTCCTCCCACAGTCGGAAGACATACTGGTTGTTAGGTTAATTGGACATTGTAAAATAAATTGTCCCGTGATTAGGTTAGGGTTAAGTCTGGCGGCTGCTGGGTGACGTGGCTCGAAGATTCCACACTGTACCCCCAAAAATAAATAGACAAAACATTGGTCAGGCATCGTCGACGGAGAGGAATAAACAGGAGATGTTTTGGGCCGAGACCCAAAAGTAAAAGGTTATGGTTTCAAGCCCTACTCTGTACAATAACCATGACCTGTCACCTTTGAGGATACTTGAAGTATAATGGGGCTCTGCATCCTCAAGGGAAACAACACAGAGATTCAACAGGGAACAAAATATTACCACAATATTATTTAAAGACATTCTTAAATTATTTTAAATGTTTAAATTGTTATGCTTGTTAAATTTTACCCATCCTAATAAGGCTATCACAAGGGTAAAATGTAAGAATGGGAATCCACTTCACTCTTGCTGATGTCTCGTAACTTGGCCAACCAATGCAGGAAGGCCATGTTTCTGGGGGTGGATGTATTGGGGCTAACTCTAAACACTATTGTTCAGAAAGGTTACAAGCAGGTGGAAAGGATGAACATAAGGAGTGGATTTTGATAAAGAACCAAACTTAATCTTTTAACATGTAGATTCTGAAGTACTCAAGAGCATAATAGACCCTGTTGTATTTTCTGCAGCAATTCTGGGGTCGATAGCAAAGATCGAAGTCCGTAGGTAGATCAGAGGTCCAAAAGTCAAGGCCCAGTGGCCGAATCCACTGGGGAAGTCGAAGGCCAACGTTTGTGAGTCTGCAAGTCCAATGGAGGTTGGAGGACTGTCTGTCAGTGTGAATGAGGGAGTGGGCGGATGAGGGGGAGGAATGGGTTCTGCCTTGTTGTCGTTGTTCTGCTGAACATTGTGGGCACGCTTATGTTGGAATGTGTGGCAAATAAATTAATGAATCTGAAATTTGAAATAAATGCAGTGTAGATTGGTTTTGATCTGCCTAAGGCAATTTTTTTCATTGTTATGTAATATTATAAATAAATGATACACAGTATGAGAGATAAGGATTCCTGCTCCCATTGGATAAACTGATGGAAGATGTATTGTCTTGAACTCTTTGGCCCCATGCCCCTGTTGCTTTCCCATTCCCTAAAGCTCTTCAAATCAACTGGAAAATAACAGATTTTACATTATTCAACTGGTGTAATCCTGGCAGTCAAACAACCTTTCTTTTTTCCCAGGACACCACCATTTATTTCTTTACCTATTCAATAAACTTTTTCAAAGGAAGTGGTGAAAACTGCACAATCTTCTAGTCTAGATGTTGTTTGTAATAGCATCCTGGCACTTTATCTTCAACACCTTAAGATTCCAGTTATTCTGGAGAACTGAATTTATTTAAATCTTACATCCATCTCACAATGTGGTGGAGTAAAAATATTTGCATTATGACTCTTCTACATAATGCAAAGATTTCCACTAGTGTTGAATTCCAACACCAGTAGAAAAAATAACTCTTTACAATTGTTGTTTGTCTATTATTATGTATTGCTTTGTACTGCTGCCACAAAGTCAAATTTCACGACATACGGGAGTGATAATTAAACCTGATTCTGATTGTAATGTTTCAAGTTAAATAAAATTAACGGCATTGCCTCAAAGTTGCACATCACTACATGTTCTGGTCGATTAGTGTCAATATTAAAAATCTGCGGTAAGAACAGAATGGAAAACATAATTGCACTGGCTTTAAGGAGGAAACACACTTGGAGCTAGACAGAGGGGTGGGTGAAAGAGGTTCGCAGTTCACCTTGTTTTCTGAGAAGTCTGTAATCAGCTAGATGGAGAAAGCGCAAGGACTGACTCCACGGGATGAATCGATATCCTTTTGCACCATAACAATTCTACACCATGAAAACGGGTATTAAACAGATTTACCCACTTTGACACCAACCATAAATGTCCATCTTGGGATATGGCAGCTGTCAAAGTTTCTATCACGTAGGTGTGAAAGAATAGATTCATGGATCCATTATAACTAAAACAATTACGGAATTTGGAAGAAGACAATGAAGAATGATTTAATGATATATAAGTGATGATTAATTGAAAGATAACATAAAGATTCGGGGGTTGAATATCCTATAGTTGATGGCTTCGTTTAGGAACAGAAGCCGGAACCTTATGTGGTCGATGGTGTTCTCCGCGCAGGGGACCGTTTGTCAGGTTGGACTTGCCGCCGAGGCCTAGCGAGTTCAGGCGCCGCTTTTTGCGTCGATCCAGGGAGAGTTGAGGAAGAAAAGAGCCAAAAGCGACGGCTTCACGGAGAATGGACTGAAGGCAGTGGTCGCTCTCGGTGTGCCGGCAGAATCCGGTGCGGCGGCGTATTATCGGAGCGTGGCCCAGTGCTGAAGCGGCGGCGGTCGGAGAGCGGCAGGCGGCCAGGATGAATTTGGAGCTTCTAGGTGAGCGAGGGGAGGGGATGGGGGAAGGAGTTTGGGTATGAGTGGAAGTGAGGAGCTGAGATTTAGTGGAGGGGATGAGGGTGGAGTGGGAGTGGACGAATATCGGGCGGGAGAGTATTAAGGAGAGGAGGTATTAATGGGGCGGCTGTTGGGAGTGAATAGAGAGGGAACAGGAGGAATTGAGGGGGTGTTTGGGAGGAGGAAGGGGGAGAGGAATTGGGAATGGATGAGGGTTGAGTGAAGGGGATGGACTTATTGACCTGAATTCTGGGGTTTCTTTCTTTCTTTTGGTGTTGTCTGACTGGCTAAATTTAGTAGCCAGCTGGGATGACTTAGTGACAGCCAAAATGTATTTGTAGGTTTGATTTGTGTTGGGTAAGCAGTCAGTCTATAATGCAGCAAGCTGGATTAAATGCGAGTTGGGGAGGGAAAAGGAACAATGAAACTGGGTTCTTTGGGTGGATGGGTAGGGAAGGGTACAGCAAGACGAGAAGCAGCCAAGCAGTTGAGGAGGAATGTGAACGGAGAATGGGGAAGCTGTCAAACGGAGGCAGGTAAGGTGGGAGCAAGGTGCTGTAGGGGATCTGCCAAGTTGGGATAGAAGGGGAGAGGCAAGGGGGAGGGAACTCTCAGGGTGGGGAGGGAGTGAGGGGGCCAGCTACCAAGCAGGGGAATGTGGGAGGGGGCGCAAATGTGAATGCTGTCGTGGTGAGGGGGGGGGGGAGGAGGTGGAAGGGGGCTGAGCCTACCAGAGAGGTGGGGAAGGGAGAATACTGCCAACATTGAGGAATTTGTGTGTGGACAAAAGTGTGGTGGGAGGTGCTGCCAAGCTGGGGGGGGGGGGGGGAAGACTGGAAGGATGTGTGTGAGGTTGAGGGGATGGGTTGTAACAGCTACGTCAGAGGGGGTGGGATAGGGGAGAAGTAGCCAAGGAGGGTAAGTGGGAATGAGCTGCCAAGTTGTTGATGGTGCAACCAATTCTCTGTTGAGGAATTCAGTGACTCAAGCAGCATCTGAAGGAAGAAAGCAATTGTCAACATTTTAGGTTGAAACCCCCTGCAGTGGTCCTGATGCAGGATTTTGATCCAAAGCATTGCTAGTTCCTTTTCTCCCATTCTTTGCAGCTTGATTCATTGAGTTCTTCCAGTGGATTGTTTGTTGCTTCAGATTCTTACAGTGCCTATAATTCACCCCTCTTGGCAGTTTTCATTTCTTTTTGTTTCACAACATGGAATCATAATGGATTTAATGTGGCTTTTTTGACACTGACAGAAAAAGACTTTTATGTCAAAATGAAAACGGATGTCTTGAAAATGATCTAAATTAATTACAAATATAAAATACAAAATAATTGATTGCATAAGTATTCATCCCCTTCAAGTCAGTATTTGGTAGATGCACCTTTGGCAGCAATTACAGCCTTGAGTCTGTGTGGGTAGGTCCCTGTCAGTTTGCACATCTGGGTGCTGCACATTTTCCCTACTCTTCTTTACAAAACTTCTCAAGCTTTGTCAGATTGCACGGGGGTTATGAGAGAACAGCCCTTTTCAAGTCCAGCCGTAAATTCTCGATTGGATTGAGGTCTGGACTCTGACTTGTCCACTTCTGGACGTTAACTTTGTTGTTTTTAAGCCTGTGTAGCACTACAAATCCTATTTGTGTAGCGTTGGCTTTATGCTTGGGGTCATTGTCTTTCTGGAGAACATGTCTTCTCCCAAGTTGCAATTTTCTTGCAGCCTGCATCAGGTTTTCCTCCTGGATTTCCCTGTATTTTGCTACATTCATTTTACCCTGTACCTTCACAAGCCTTCCAGAGCCTGCTTCAGTGAAACATCCCCACAGCATGATGCAGCCACCACCAGGCTTCACGGTAGGGATGATGTGTTTTTGATGATGTGAGGTGTTTGGTTTATGCCAATATAGCGGTTAATCTGATGGCAAAAAACCTCAATTTCATCAAATCATAGAGCCTTCTTCCAGCTGCCTTCTGGCAAACTCTAGCCACTGTCCCATAAAGCTGCGACCGGTGAAGCATCCGGGCAACAGTTGTTGTATGCATAGTCTCTGAAGCTTGTAACTCCTCCAGAGTTATCATAGGTCTCTTAGTGGCCTCCCTCACGAGTTCCCTTCTTTCACGGTCACTCAATTTTTGAGAACGGCCTGCTCTAAGTGGATTTACTACAGTGCCATATTCTTCCATTTCTTGATGATTGATTCAACTGTACTCCAAGGGATATTCAATGACTTGGAAATTTTCTTGTATCCATCTCCTGACTTATGCTTTTCAATAACCTTTTCGCAGTTGCTTGGAGTGTTCTTTTGTCTTTATGGTGTAGTATTTCCTAGGATACTGATTCACCAGCAGTTGGACCTTCCAGATACAGGTGGTTTTTTTCTTACTACAATCTATTGATATTCCTTGACTGCGTACAGATCTTCAAAAACAGATCTCCATTTAACTAATTATGTGACTTTTAAAGCCATTTGGCTGCATCAATGATGATTTGGTGTGTCATATTAAAGGAGGATGAATACATATGCAATCAATTATTTTGCGTTTAATATTTGCAATTAATTTAGATCATTTTGTAGAGATCTGTTTTCACTTTGATATGGAAGAGTCTTTCTTTTGATCACTGTTGAAAGAGCCAGATTAAATCCAGTATGATTCAAAGTTTGAAGCCAATAAAACATGAAAACTTCCAGGGTGGGTGAATAATTTTCATAGGCACTCTATTTCTCTGTGCTTCAACTCCTAGCTAGTTTGATGAGGGGGAAGGCTGATTAAGAATGGGGGTAGTGGTAGGCACTTCTGGATAAAGGGTTTCAGCCACATCTGTGGACTAGATATATGGGATTGGTTGGCAGTTTGAAAGTTGAAGCTGAGAACCTGATCCCATGCTTACCAGGCATCCAAATAAAGTCAGGTTGGTCTAGAAATGGCATGTGGTTACTCAGTTATGGAAAATTTATTAGGATTATGAGAGACAGAATTATGGTAAATTGCCAGAGTCATTTTTCCCAGGGTGGAAATGTCAATTAGTAGAGAGTATGGGATTTAGGTGGCTGGGGAAAGTTTAAAGAATATTTATAAGGTAAGATTTTTTTGTGCAGGGAGCAGTAGGTGTTTGGACACAATGTTAAATATGATAGCAATATTTAAGAGCATTTAGACACATGAACAGGCAGGGAAATAGAGCAGTGGTTCCCATCCTGGGGTCCGAGGACTCCTTGCTTAGTCCATGGTATAATAAAGGTTGTGAACCCCCCAGAATAGAGGGATACAGCCTGCAGTGTGCAAATGTATGGGGTTAGTTTAATTCAGTACACTGTTTGTGGGTAATTGATGTAAAATTTGTTAGAAGTGTATCAAATCTTGGTGATTTAGGTTAAATGGAGAAACATTTCCTATTAGAACAAGACTGGAAGAACAGTGCAGGGGTAAAATGATTGGTAAAAATCCACAGATGACATGAAGAATCCTAATGCAGAAACTAGGCATCTTTGGTAATCTGCCTAAATGTGAGATGGGTTCAGTCTTGGCTGTGACTCTGAAAAGAGAATTAGATAGAACTTTGAAAGTAAAAAAAAAAGACTGGCTAGTTGGGAAAGAGCAGGGCAATGGGACTGAAATCTTTGTTCTGTGTAGAATTGGTACTGACTAGATATGACATTTGACCTTCTGCACTGTAATGACTCTGTTATAACTTGTGCTGATCGACGGTATCATAGCACTGCTGAGTGTGATGGTGAGTCAGCCATTGCACCCAATGCTAGGAAAAGTCTGCCAGGATACACAATTCTAAAAAGAAAAGTGAAAAGGTTCAAAAAGCAGTCTTGTGTGCTTGTGAGTTCTTTGCCACTTTTCAGTTCCATGTTCAAAATTTCAGATTAATAATTGTACCTCTTTGAATGAATGGGAATTCTACCACTGCGACTAAATCTGCCCTGGGCCCATCATATAAGTGCAAGACAGCATGACAACTTGGGAGCTGTGGAGATCTGCCATGATATCAAAACCTTGACAGACCTCTATAGATATGTAGTGGAAAGTGTATTGACTGGTTGGATTATGGCCTGGTATGGGAATACCAATGCCATTGAACGGAAATTCCTACAAAAGATAGTGGATTCGGCCCAGTCCATCAGATGCAAAGCCTTCCCAACCAGCAAGCCCATCTACATAAAATGTTGCCTTAGAAAAGCAGCATCCATTATCAAAGATCCTCACCACCCAGGCCGTGCTCTATTCCCGCTGCTGCCATCAGGTTGAAAGTACAAGTGCCTCAAACTCAGACCACAAGGTTCAAGAACAGTTACTACCACTGAACCATCAGGCTCTTGAACGAAAGAGGATAATTACACTCATCTATTGAGATACTCCCCTGACCAATGATCTCACTTTAAAGACTCTTTATCTTATTGCTATTTATTGCTCCTGATTTGTATTTCCATTTGCACAATTTGTTGTCTTCTATGCTCTACATGATCTTTCATTGATCCTGTTTACAGTTACTATTCTATAGATTTGCTGAGTATGCCCGCAGAAAAATGAATGTCAGGGTTGTATGTGGTGACATGTATGAACTCTGATAATTTTACTTTAAAGTTTGAACTAAACAAATCTACTTGCTGACTATGGATGGAGAACTAGCTATGGATAGTAGCTTCATAAATGTTGAATATTATGGGCTTACTTGATTCTGGATTGAATAGAGTTTGCAGTATTTTGTTTTTTAAATGATACTTAGCTGTAACATAGAAAATCCAGCCAGTAAGATTCTACTCATAAGTTACCTATAAGAGGTGGTCACATGCATTTATATATTCTTTATCGTAGCAAGTGAAGGAAAATTTGGCTTTTGAATTCCTCCACTGATGAAAGATTCAAGTTGACCAGGTTGGAGATTCCAGATTCAAGTTGGAGAAGTCGCTGGGATGAGACAAAATATACCCCAGGCTACTGTGGGAGGCGAGGGAGGAGATTGCTGAGCCTCTGGCAATTATCTTTGCATCATCAATAGGGATGAGAACGGTTCCAGAGGTTTGGAGGGTTGTGAATGTTGTTCTTTTATTCAAGAAAGGGAGTAGAGATAGACCAGAAAATTATAGACCAGTGGTTGGTAAGTTGATGGAGAAGATCCTGAGAAGTAGGATTTATGAACATTTGGAGAGGTATAATATCATTAAGAGAAGTCAGCATGGCTTTGTCAAGGGCAGGTCGTGCCTTACGAGCCTGATTGAATTTTTTGAGGATGTGACTAAACACATTGATGAAGGAAGAGCACTAGATGTAGTGTATATGGATTTCAGCAAGGCATTTGATAAGGTACCCCATGCAAGGCTTATTGAGAAAGTAAGGAGGCATGGGATCCAAAGGGGACATTACTTTGTGGATCCAGAACTGGCTAGCCCACAGAAGGCAAAGGGTGGTCGTAGACGGGTGATATTCTGCATGGAGGTTGGTCAGCAGTGGAGTGCCTCAGGGATCTGTTCTGGGACCCTTACTCTTTGTGATTTTTATAAATGACCTGGATGAGGAAGTAGAGGGTTGGTTAGTAAATTTGCTGATGACACTAAGGTTGGAGGTGTTGTGGATAGTGTAGAGGGCTGTCAGAGGTTACAGCGGGACATTGATAAGATGCAAAACTGGGCTGAGAAGTGGCAGATAGAGTTCAACCTAGATAAGTGTGAAGTGGTTCATTTTGGTAGGTCAAATATGATGGCAGAATATAGTATTAATGGTAAGACTCTTGGCAGTGGGGAAGATCAGAGGGATCTTGGGGTCCGAGTCCATAGAACGCTCAAAGCAGCTGCGCAGGTTGACTCAGTGGTTAAGAAGGCGTACGCTGTATTGGCCTTCATCAATCATGGAATTGAATTTAGGAGCCAAGGGGTAAAGTTGCCGCTATATAGGACCCTGGTCAGACCCCACTTGGAGAACTGTGCTCAGTTCTGGTCGCCTCACTACAGGAAGGATGTGGAAACCATAGAAAGGGTGCAGAGGAAATTTACAAGGATGTTGCCTGGATTGGGAAGCATGTCTTATGAGGATAGGTTAAGTGAACTCGGCCTTTTCTCCTTGGAGTGAAGGAAGGTGAGAGGTAACTTGATAGAGGTGTATAAGATGATGAGAGTTATTGATCGTGTGGATAGTCAGAGGCATTTTCCCAGGGCTGAAATGGTTACCACAAGAGGACATGGGTTTAAGGTGCTGGGGAGTAGGTACAGAGGAGATGTCAGGGTTGTTTTTTTATACAGAGAGTGGTGAGTGTGTGGAATGGGCTGCCGGCAAAGGTGGTGGAGGTGGATACGATAGGGTCTTTTAAGAGACTTTTGGATAGGTACATGGAGCTTAAAAAAATATAGGGCTATAGGTAAGCCTAGTAATTTCTAGGGTAGGGACATGTTCAGCACAACCTTGTGGGCTGAAGGGCCTGTATTGTGCTGTAGGTTTTCTATGTTTCTATGTCTGCTGATTTGGTTATTCATAAACACTGGTTTATTTAATTGTTAAATTATTGAAGAATTCTTAACAAATAAATTTATACAACTAGAGGCCATGAGTCTCTAAAAGTCCATCTTCTCCATGGATCAAATAAAGTAGGAATGGTGTACATGGGATTCGAGGATGAAACTTTGAGCTCAAATTTTCCATATCATGACTTCACAGTCACAGGAAATCCAGGAAATTTTTTTTTCCTTCCTTCAAGGAGAAAGTATTCTTGCATCCCCTGTGACTAGCAACCTGAGCTGCCTGGAAATATCCCGTATTCGATTTTGGAAAGTTCAGAAAGGAATTGGACAAAATGTATGGGGCTATTTCAAAAGAACAGAAAAGTTATGGGTGCTTGTCTTTCATAGAGGCAGCAGTGCCATTGTGTGCCAAATGCTCCCATTTTATTTTCTAAGTCCGTAAGACATTGGAGCAGAATTAGGCCATTTGGCCCATCGAGTCTGCTCTGCCATTCAATCATGGCTGATCCTTTTCTTGTTTCTCCTCCTTAAGGGGTAGGCCATTTAGAACTGAGATGCGGAAAAACTTTTTCACCCGGAGAGCGGTGGATATGTGGAATGCTCTGCCCCAGAAGGCAGTGGAGGCCAAGTCTCTGGATGCATTCAAGAGAGAGTTGGATAGAGCTCTTATAGATAGCAGGGTCAAGGGATATGGAGAGAGGGCAGGAACGGGGTACTGATTGTGTATGATCAGCCATGATCACAGTGAATGGTGGTGCTGGCTAGAAGGGCCGAATGGCCTACTCCTGCACCTATTGTCTATTGTTTGTCTATTAACCCCATTTCCAGGTCTTCTCCCCGTAACCTTTATTTCCATGTCCAATCAAGAATCTTATCAATTTCTGCCTTGAATACACCCAACGACCTGGCCTCCACAGCTGAACATGGCAACACATTCCACAAGTTCACAACGCTCTGGCTAAAGAGATTTCTCCGCATCTTTGTTTTGAATGGATGCTCCTCTATCCTGAGGCTGTGCCCTCTTGTTCTAGACTCTCCCACCATGGGAAACATTCTTTCCACATCTACTCTGTCCAGGCTTTTCAACATTCGAAGGGTTTCAATGAGATCCCCACTTATCTTTCTAAATTCCAGTGATTGCAGATCCAGAGGCATCAAACATTCCTCGTATGATAATTCTTTCATTCCTGGAATCATTCTTGTGAACTTCCTCTGGACTGTCTCCAATGGCAGCACACCTCTTCTAAGATGAGGAGCCCAAACTCTAGGTGAGGCCTCACCAGTGCCTGATAAAGCCTCAGCATCACATCCCTGCTGCTATATTCTAGACCTCTTGAAATGAATGCTAACATTGCATTTGCCTTCCTCACCATAAGAAACCTAAAGATGAACATGTTGGGGCAGAACAGTATCTTTAAAGCTGGAAATCATGACAGAATAAAGGTAAAACCTGCTTGAATAATTATCGGCGGTGTGTCTTGGTATTCTAAATGATCGGTTTTCACTTTCTCTTTTTAAACAGAGTCCTTTGGACAGAACTATCCAGAGGTAAGCCTTTTTAATATGCTGTCTTTTGTTCTTAGCTGTTATTTTAGCAGCAATCTGAGCAATATAATCTCTTCCTATAATTTGTGATTTTATTTGAGTAGATTGTTTACTATATTGGTGTGGAAGAAAAGGGTTTCTGTTTATAGCCACCATTTAGCAGTCCCACTACTGGGGAAAGGGGACTGGCCCCTTGAAATAGGCTGGAGTCAGGGTACTCATAAATCAAGTAAATGGTTCTAAAGATGAGGTTTTAAACTAAAAATTGCATGTAAGGGTTCTAGTGAGGGGAAATAAAGAAAACAACACATGGAAAAAAGAAAAGACAAGCTGATAATGCAGAGTGATGGAATAGGTGTCAGAGTGTGTCAAGAAGGGCTGGAACACACAAATGTGAGACTGTAACCTCCATTTGCAGAAATGGCAACAAACTGCTATACCCTTTGTCTCCAAGGTTGTAGTATTCATAGCAAGACAAATAAGTTAGTGATACATATAGAAGTAATTCAGCACAGTCAAATATGATTTATTTATGGAGTAATGGTTGTAATTGATCGTTGGGGAAATATAATACCAGGATAGCCAACTTTTAGAAGACTTAGATAAAATGGGTAGCAGGAAAGAATAACCCTGATGATTAAAGTCAGCAGGATCTTAGCCCAAAAACCAGAATTATTGTTAGCGATGCAAGTAAACAGACAGCAGTGATGGGAATAAGACGGCATTGGGGTGCTACAGTTAGTGCAGATGTATCCCAGCTCCAGAGACCTGGGTTCAATTCTTATTTCCTATGCTGTGTGAATTTCCATTTTTTTCTGCAACTGTGTGGATTTCTCTGGTTGGTCCGCTTTCCTCCTACATACTTTCTGGTTGTTAAATGAAGGAGCTACTGAGATAAACAGTTCCTGAGGTAGGTATGTAGTAGAAAAATTTGTCTGTGTGTGCAGGGTGGTTGATGGTCAATGCACATGCTTAAGAGAATAGGTTGTAAGGAAATAAGTGGGGAATGAGGGCTGACTAGGAATTACGTTGCTCTGGACAATATATTATCTTGATGACCCAAGTGGCTGTCTCCTGTTTCATAAGGAAATCTGAAATATTATTTAGTGTCCTTAAATATAAATTATAAATCAGAAAACTAGAAGGGCAGGTAACAAAATGAACGTGGCACTGAGTTAAAAGATCCTGATTTTATTGAATGCTTGAGTACTCCTGAAGGGCCGAATGGCCTACTCTTGTTTTATCTTTTCATTTTGTCGTTTTACCTCTGTGATTGTTTTGATTCCTGTCATTGAATGAAACCCTTTCTTTCAGTGTGTATTTTAAAATAGTTGCATTGATTTGTACTTGAAGTTGGTTGTAAGTGTAGAACCACTCATGACTTGGCCGAAAAGAAGCACAGATCTAAATGTTAGGATTTAAACAATATTTTATCACTGAATTTATGAATCTGGGCTGATGTTTTAGTATAGTAGAGCTGCCTAAAAGCAAATATTTTGCATTGTTTCTCGTTCTCAGGATATCATACAGTGATTCTCACAATCCTTGACCTACACAGACTTTTTCAGCAGGCTGCTGATTCTATCTTCCCTGGCTGGTGTCTGAGGCTCTACTTGAATGTTTGGAACTTGGGCATCATGATTGATCCTCCAAAAGCATATTTCTCTACATCATCAAAACCACCCACTTTTACCTCTAAGTTTTTAGTCACCTTCCTGCCTCAGTTCATTTACTGCTGAAAGATTCATTAGTGCTTTTACCACCTTTCAGCTTGAATGTTTCAGTAACCTCCTGAATTTTTCCCTTGTTGCATCCTCCTTAATAAACTCATTCAGAATTCTCTGCACACCTGGACTAGTGTTAGGTGCTGTTCGCTTATCACCTTTGTGCCCAATGACTTGCAACAAACAATCTGCTGGAAGAAGTCAGTGGGGCAAGGAGCAGTCGTGGTAAGAAAAGAAGTGTCAAGATTTCGGGTTGATATCCTGATTCAAAACTGAGCGAAGAGGCAAAGTGGCCAGTATAATAAGGAGAAGGAGAGTGGTGAGAAAGGATTCTGAGGTGATTGGTGTTCTAAGATGGAAGGCAGGTAGCACCACCCCCCCATCCCAACTCTCATTTCACTTGACCTTTTGTCAATGTAAGAAGCCCTTCAATTTCCTCCCTAGATCTCCAGCCTAAAAAATACTTGATCAGATTTTCTCACCCACAAGGTGCAGGTAACCCAGTTGAAGTTACCTTCTCCTTTGAAATCTCTTGCAGAATTTTAAAAATTATATTATAGTTGCTATGTAAATATATGATTATTTTGATGTAAGTTATATTTCTTTCTGATGTGATTAAGTATATACTTTTAACATGTAGGAGGCAGATGGAACTCTGGACTGCATCAGCATGGCCCTCACCTGCACCTTTAACAGGTGGGGTACGCTGCTGGCTGTTGGTTGTAATGATGGACGCATCGTCATTTGGGACTTCCTGACAAGAGGAATCGCCAAGATCATCAGTGCGCACATACATCCAGTTTGCTCACTATGGTAATTTATTATTTGTGTGGCGGGGTCTCATGTATTTAACAAATAATATGCATGTTGCAAAGCCCCAGATTCAAGGGCTTGTTCCATGAAGAAGGATTGCCTTACACGGTCTGGAGTTTGGAAGAATGAGAAGTAAACTTTTTGAAATATATAACATTTTGGTAAGTGCTGAGGCTTTGGTTCCATGAACTCGAGAGGATTGTGAGTTCTGTGATGTTCCTTCAGAGTGAGGGATTGATCATTTAAGCCTGTGATAAGGAGAGATGTTTGCATGCAGAGCATTTTAAATCTTTGGAACTCATTGCCCCTTGGTTCACTGTGGGTGCTCAGTATGTGAGTTTATTCACAGCTGAGATCAGTACATTTATTTTGGGGGATCTCTCTTGGAATTGGAGGGTATAGAGGTAGTGCAATTGAGCATGCAACACATAGGATTATCAGTGATTTTGCTGCATGACACAGTGGGGCCTTTGGACTGCTCCTGATTCTAATATTAGTTCCCACTTCTCACTTATCTTTATCCTGATTGTAACTAGCTAGTTGCATGTTACCTCCTGACTAGATAATTCTGTGAACAACAAGCCACCAGAACAATGTTACTGTGCTTTACTTTTTGCTTGTTCTTTCTCAGTGTGCATTTCTATAACGTCTCCAATTGCTTTCACCTTCATGAAATCTTTTCTGTTATCAATGCAATTAAATACTGGAACAACAATGATGCATAATCTGCATTTTGCAGAGCCTTTTGTTAGTAGAACATTATCCTTTTGAGCTCAGTTATTACAGTTCCTGTTACAGTTTGGCTACTGTTAGAAGCATCTGTTGAACTAACCTTATGTATGTTTAAAAGTATAATAATTTTGTTAACAGCCCCTGTTGAATTGTTTTAGTTTTGGCATTCATTACTTTGAGTCTTTGGAGGCTCATTGGTTTGGTTATGCACTGGACAGAGTTTTTTCTACCTTTTCCCTTTACTAGAGAGGATTACATTTTTATTTTGCCTGTGTTTTAATGTTCCATATTGTGACTGAATTTTTTAAAGGTACAATGGTTAATATTGGGATTATAAATAAAAGACAGTGTACCTATGCCAAACAAAATACTGAGTTCTTATCTGCTTACTAATTAATGTTAATATTTTATATCTTGCAGTTGGAGCCGAGATGGGCATAAGTTAGTCAGTGCTTCCACTGATAACATAGTGTCCCTTTGGGATGTCCTGTCTGGAGACTGTGACCAAAGGTTCCGCTTTCCTTCACCCGTTCTCAAAGTTCAGTTCCACCCTCGAGATCAGTAAGTATTCTAACAATTGAAACAGATTGTCATAAAGGTAAAAACTCTCACGGCCTTAAACTGTAAAACTTCCTCGATACTCTGAAGAAAAAATTTGAGATAAATTTTTCAAATATTTCTAAGTTCCATGCCAGACTTTGAAAGCATGAGAATTAAGTAATTTTCTTCAGTGTTTAAAGGGGTTGGACTTCTTCAATTATTTCTTGATAATATGGGGATGAATGTGGCATTAAATGGCAATAAATTAATAATAATTGGTCAAGAGTATGGCAAGTGTGGAGTGATTATTTGAGTAATTATTTCTCTATCATGCAAACTATAGTAAGGTTACTTCTTCCATCTTCTCTCTATTTATACTAGCTCTGAAAAGCTTTGCATTGCCCCAGTTATTCGAAATAGATGCTTTAGTTTTCTGCCTCTCTTTGTTCCTTGCATCCTTTAATAGTTCCTGATTCTGTTGTACATTCTCTACTGGTTTGTGTGAGAAGGAAACTCTTGAGGTATTCTGAGAATGCTGTCACCTGCCTGAATGTATTCAGCTTTGGCTCAACATCTCTCTTAATGTTCCCTGAAACTTTGTAGTGCCAGGATTTGCCACTACCACTGGGGAAAAGAAATTACCCTGGATGTTAGAACATAGAACAATACATCAAAGTACAGTCCTTCAGCTCATGATGTTGTGCCAGCATTTTAACTTGCTCTACCATCAATCCAATCCTTCCGTCCTACATAATATGGTACCGTAGTGGTTAGCACAACGATTTACAGTACAGGTAGGTGACCCGGGTTCAATTCCTGCTGCTGCCTGTAAGGAGTTAGTACGTTCTTCCTGTGACCCTCTGGGTCACCCTCCCATGCTTCGGTTTCCTTACACATTCCAAAGACATTGGTTGGTTGGTTAATTGGTTCATTGTAAATTGTCCCATGATTAGGCTAGGATTAAATTGGAGGGGGTGGGGTGGGGTTGTTGGGCAGAGTGGCTCGAAGATCTGGAAGGGCCTATTCCATGCTGTATCTCAATAAAATTTTTTAAAAAAAGCCCATAAGCCTACATTTTCCTTTTTTCCATGTGCCTAGTTAAGAGTCTCTTAGTTTAGTGTCCCCGTCACAGACTGAAACTGCTTTTAAAATGGTCACTGAAAACATATTTAGTATAAAGAGAAATCCGCCCCTGTTTGGCTGATCTCAAGTATACCTGATGCTTTTGATATCCTCATCATTATTAAAATTTTTCAATTGGGTCCTAATAGTGGCTAAGAAATGGTGTTATTTTCTGAATTCAAATATAGCAACTAAGTTGATGAAAGTTTACAAATAAAGCTTGAGCGTTAAACTGGAAACACTTGGCAGGGCAGTGAATATCAGCTAAGAGGGTCATACAGGTAATCCTTCAGATTGCTGATAGTTTTGCATGTCAAGAGCTTTACTGCTGGGCAGTAGTGAGGAAACGTTTCCCTGTTTGGGTGCTGCCTTTTGGATTAAACATTGTGCCAAGTAACGGTCCAGACTGCGGACAAGGAAGATAATGTGAGGAAAACAGGAGAGGAAGTAAACTGATGAATGTATTTATCCCTCAGTTGACATTTCTATAAAAGCAGATTATCTGGTCATTATCACTTAGTGGGAGCTTAGTGTATAAATTGTTTCCTGCATTTCCTACATTGCAACAGTAACTGAAGTATTTAGGCTACATCCACACTAGACCAGATAATTTTGAAAACGCTAGTTTCACGTAAAAATGATAGGTGTCCACACCAGGTGTTTTTGAAAATACCTAGGTCCACATTAAAACGGGTATTTGGGCGAATCTCCTCCTACTGGGCTTGCGCAGGACACATCTACAGAAAACAAGCGACATGTTTGGTGTCAAATCTCGCTGTGAAAGACTTGGTGCACGTTTGTCCAGTTACAGACTAGAAAAAGTTAAAAATGGAAATTACCAAACGACAGACAGCTTTTGACTCTCACTCAGGAGGACTTAAAACTAAAAAAAACAAATTCTGGAGCATATGGAGGCAACCGACAGGGAGTTCACAGACAGATTGACCCGGCTGACGATGAACATTGAAAAGCTAACTAACTCTGTTGATGAGGGATTTGCAATGATGAGGAATATGATGCCCCCCCCCCCCCCCCCCCAGTACTTTTCACCACCACAATATCAGCCTCGCAGCCACTGCAATAGCTACACATACGGACTCACGGACCCCCAGCCCCCAGGTGGCCCCACCAACATCTTCCCCACTCCCACAGAGGGGTCACCCTGGAAACATTTCCTACATCCATAGTCTCTTCACAGATGACAGCTACAACTAAATGCAATAAGGCTTGTTACTGGGCAAAAGTGAAATTTGCTGTTACCTCATTTGTTTGCCTTTACTTATGCCATGACTTTCTGTATTATTTTGCTGTATTTAACTTATGCAATAAAATGAGTTACTGGGCAAAAGTGATTTTATTTTTACCTGAGTAAAAGTGAAACTTACAATTTTCCTTTTTTGGCCTTAACATTTTCACGTCTATGCCAAACATAAGCTACTACTTAAAAATGACATTTTGGAAGTAGTGTCAATTGCATCTATTGACTGTTTGCCCAAGCAATACATTAATAAAGCACCTTGTTAAATGTATAAAACATGTCTGCATCAGTGTTATCTTGTATTTGCACACAATGTTACATTAGGCTGTTACACATCTATTGTCAGAGAAGTACTTACTTAAATAGGTAAACCATCTTCATACAAGCAAGGACAGAAAACAGTGCAAAGTGTATAATTATTTATTCAGTAAGTTGTGGGTCAAAATATTTGGTGAGTACATTTCTAACTCTTTTGGCTTCAGTCTCATTGCCGTCTGTTCTGAAATTGTTGGGTTGTGTGAGGGGTTGAAATTCTCTGTTCATACTGCAAAGCTGCAGTAACATTCTGCTTAGGGACAGTCTCCTGAAACTGTCTGCCATTGTTGTTGTGCTGTTGGAGGGTGCATTCAAGAAAACAACGAAATGCCGCACTGCCATTACTATCTGTTCCAGAACGTCATGACAGTGTTTTTAAAAAGCTTCAGTACCCCATACACACTAAACCGTTCAATCGGTGTTTTCAAATCTGCACACTCTGGAGAGAGTTTTAGAAAAGCTCCATTTTCAGGGGAAGAAAAAGCTGTTTCAGTGTGGATGGAGGGTCAAAATGAAGAGAGAAAGCTTCAGGTATGGATTTATCCGGTCTAGTCTAGACATAGTCTTAGACACACACAAAATAATGGAGGAACTCAGCAGGTCAGGCAGCATCTTTGGAAAAGAATAAAAGAGTCAATATTTTGGTCTGAGACCCACCATCAGGACTTTAATACTTAAAGTATTTAATTGGCTGTAAAATATTTTGAAGTTTTTTGAATTTGAAAGGCGGAAGGGAACCTTTTCATTTTTTTTAGAACTGGAAGATCAGAGGTTTAAAGCAAGTCCAGAGGCAGAACAGTGGCAGGGGTTAAAGTGTAAAGAAGAGGGTGGAATGATTAATGGCATTGTGGATATGATGGGCCAGGTAAAAACATCACAAATAAGTTCAGACAACATTCCCAACACTATCATTCGTTAAATTAAAATAATATTGTTGTGACTGTGAACAAAGTCACCAGGAAACAGTGAAGCTGGTGATTTATTCAGCACACTTAAGACACTCTTGGAAGAGGAGGCTTCCTACACTCAAAGTACATCATATTTTTATATCCTTAAGATCAATGGTAACTCAATATAGTTTCAGTGGTTACAATGGCATTATTTACTTCAATACTTTGGGTTGACAGTGCCTCATTTAAGTTGCGTATAATTGCCAAACACTTAAATCCTCACACCAACGTTCCAGTTCCCTAGATTGATTGTTCCCTAGAGCATTCTCTCTAGCTGCATTCATGCATATGCAGCCATCTCAAGTGAATGGGTGTTTGCTAGTTTGTAATCAGCCCCAATCTGTAGCTCCAGGAAGACTGTTGTTCAGAGCTGTATTTTAAATTCAAACCACAATCCACATGCATATCTGAAGACTGGCTACTGTTGGAATTAATATTTGCTATATACCGTAACTCCAGAATATTCTCTAACAGTTTTCAAGCAAGGTTAATAGGTAATTGGTGTGTTCCCAGTCGATGATAACCCTTGATACTAATAGTCTGAATATATGATCTTTGAATTTGAAATACTTTATTGGGTTCTGAGAACCATTTTGGGTTATTACTATGTGATTGAAATGGGTTGTTTCTAAATTATTACAACACATAAAATGCTAGAGGAACTCAGCAGGTCAGGCAGCATTATGGAGGGGAATAAACAGTCAACGTTTCGGGCTGAGACCTCATTGGCCTGCTGAGTTCGTCTGACATTTTGTGTGATTTGCTCTGGATCTCCAGAACCTGCAGAATCTCGTGTCTAATTTTCTGATTTTTATATTTGCACCAACAGGAACAGAGTCCTTGTCTGTCCAATGAAGTGTGCGCCAGTGTTGCTAACTCTCTCTGATTCTAAGCATGTAGTTCTACCTGTAGACGACGATTCAGATCTTAATGTTGTGGCATCTTTTGACCGACGAGGAGAATATATTTACACAGGGAATGCCAAGGGAAAAGTGAGTATTACAAGGAAGTTTGTTAATTTTTGATCTGATTCTTACAGATTCTTTAGGAGACATGTGCTATATTGATTGTGTAATTATACAAATAAAACTTAATTTTCTTTAACACTAATCTTCTAAAAGTAAGCATTTAATTATCTGTTAGCTTCTACGGTTCATTCTGATCTAAGAACTAAATTTCGAAGTTCCTAACCTTTCAACTCTGGCTTTATCTATTAGTCTTTTCACAGCATTGGAGAGGGATATTGGCCTATTTATAAAGCCAAGATATTCTGCAGATCCTGGAAATCCAGAGAAACACACACTAAGTGCTGGAGGAACTGAGCAGGACAGGCAGCATCTATGGACGGGGATAAACCTTTTGGGCAGAGACCCTTCATTAGAACTGGAAAGGAAGGGGAAGAAGCCAGAATGAGAAGGAATGCTGGTTACAATAGAAGCAGGCAGGTGAAGGGTGAAACCAGTGAGGGAGCAGGGAGGGAGTTGAAGTGAGAAACTGGATGGTGATGGGTGGAAAAGGTAAAGGGCCGAAGAAGGAATCTGGAAGGAGAGGGGAGTGGACCATGGCAGAAAGGGAATGTGGGGGGGTGTGGGGCACCAGAGGGGAATGATAGGCAGGTTTGGACAAGCAAAGCAGTAGGAGGGGAGCCAGAATGGGAAGTGGAAAAAGAGCAGTGGGAGGGGGGGGGGGAAGAATGGAGGAAAATTCCCATTAGTTGGAGAAATCAACGCTTGTGCCATCAGGTTGGAGGCTACCTAGATGTAATATGAGATGTTGCTCTTCCAACCTGTGTGTGGCAGTAGACTGAGTTGGATTGGGAAGTAGAATTAAAAGGGGTGGCCCCAGGGAAATCCTGCCTTTTGTGGATGGAGTGAAGGTGCTCAGCCCATCCTCTGGCAAAGCATCCACCTGTTGCCTATTCCTTGCCCTCTTTCTGATATCTGGAAAACAATTTCGCAGATGCAGGTTATGATCCTGTGACTTGCCCCTTGACATCCTCCTCCTCAGAGGTTGGCAGTGAGAAATCTTGTCTCTCAATGAGGAAGAAGGAAAGAGAGATGAACACATCTAATTCTGATCTTCCTTTTGGACGTTCCCAAATAGATGCCGGTAATGGTCGGAACTAAAAGGTCTGTTTAAAGCTTTTAAATTTCCAACTCGATGAACACTGATGTCAGCCGTATTGACCTTATTATTCCACTTGGATGGGTTCGCTTGGTAGGCATGGATTAACAATCAAGCCCAAGGGTTATTTTTAAACTGCTAACCTGATGAGCTTCTCCAAGCTGTCAATGTTTTGTGTGTGGTCATTTTCTGGGTATAGATTTCTTTTGTCTTCTCAGTGGTCTGGCATGCATTTACAATTTTAATTTTATCATTTGCAAATTTACCAGTGGTGAAAAATAACTCGGCCACATAGAGTATTCTAACCTGCAAAACAACTTCCTGTGTGTTGGTAATGCTAAATTGCAGCTTTCATTTTCAGATTCTGGTGTTAAAGACTGATACACAAGAGCTAGTGGCTTCGTTCCGAGTCACAACAGGCACCAGCAATACCACTGCTATAAAGTCCATCGAATTTGCAAGGAAAGGCAGGTGAGAACTTCACTGTTTCTCAGATTTCATTGTTTTGGAGAGAACTTCGGTTTCAGTAGTGCATGTTCGTCAATTCTGCAAAACCTTGTGGTCAAGTGATTGGCCAATGAGAGAATTGAGTTCCACAGAAAACTCACTACTATAATTATATTTGGAAGTTTTTAAATTTTCATGTTTTTCTTCTTGCTTCAGAAGTGTTTTCTTCTCTTTGTCTAAATTAAATGATTCCTCGAGAGCATACTGTCTAATACCAGGTATCCTCTGGCATCTTATGGCTGCTGTTCTGAGCTTTCATGATGCATTGTCAAGCTGGCTGCAGCAATTACAGAAACACCAGTAGGCTGATTCCTGGTATCTGTCCATGCACATTCCTGATCAGATTTGTTGAATTCATTGCAGGGTTGTGGGCTTCACAGACTGAGCCAGCATTTAATTGCCTATCCCTAATTGCCCTTGAAAGGGTGTGGGTGAATTGCCTTCTCAAACCCCTGCAGTCCTTGAGTTATTCAATGTTGTTAGAAAGGGAATTCCAGGATTTTGACCCAGCAACAATGAAGGAATGTTGATATACTTACTTCGAATATGATGTGTGGCTTGGCTGTGGAAGAATGAAGCATTATTCTCCCAGTTTTATAAAAGCTGGAAAAAAAAATCAGACTGTATTCCTCAAAAATTTGTGTTGGAGAACATAATTTGGTCTGATCTATTGAACAGAACTGGAGTAAAATAGACTTAAACCTCCCCTTCAAAACATTCAGTAACCAGGCTGCCTTCCCCTTTCCAGTTCTGATGCAGGGTTTTGGCCCAAAATGTTGACAGTTCTTTCCTCTTCATTCTGCTGTGTTCCTTTAGTTTTTTTGTGTCTTACTCGAGATCTCCAGCATCTGCAGAATCTCTTGTGCTTAGGGTTTTAAATTCTATTTTTCCTTCCTTAATTATAGCCAGTAGACTTTACTATGTTCATTTTGGTTTGTATTTAAACACTTCGTACAGCTCAGCAATGTTAAGGTGCATCTCAGTGTATTTGCTCACATGGTTAATTCTTTCTTTTGTCAGTGTGATGGTGTATTGACTTTCACTGAACTATTTTCCTTCCTGACAGCTGTTTCCTAATCAACACGGCAGACAGAATCATTCGAGTGTACGATGGCCGGGAAATTCTGACCTGTGGACGGGATGGTGAGCCTGAACCCATGCAGAAGCTGCAGGACCTGGTGAACAGGTAATGAAATTCACAACTGAGAAGCAATTTCCGAACAGCTGGTTGTATAACAAAGTGATTCTGTTTGCTACAAACTCAGATGTGAGGTTAGCTGTTTTATGTTCATAATGCTCAAGTTTAAAATTGATTTGAATATCTGATGACAGACATTCAATTTAATTTGTTATTATTGTTCAAAAATCATCAATGAGAATGGACAAGCTTTGTTTTTCTCTATTAGCTTCTCAGATACTTTGCCCACACTTTCCAAAGTTCAAAGTAAATTTTAGTATCAGAGTACATGCATGTCACCACATACAACTCTGAGATTCGTTTTCCTTTGGGCATACTCAGCAAATCTATAGGGTAGTAACAGGATCAATGAAAGATCAAGTAAAACTGCAAGTGCAAATATAAATCGATTGTGGAACTGTCACAATGGATGGGCAAGTGAGTGTAGTTATCCTGTTTTGTTCAAGAGCCTGATGGTTGGGGGGTAGGAACTGTTCTTGAACCATGAAGTGTGAGTCCTGAAATCAATGCCATTTGTTTAACTAATGACCAAAGGAAAAAAAACAGGCTTTGTCGTGGTTTGCTTAAAACATTTGAGTAGGAAATGGGTGGTGAAGGCAACACCAGTTTTCTTCAACTTTTGTCTTTGAAGCAACAATTGTGTGCACTTAAATAGTGTGAAACGGGGCTCAACTTCTGTGATAAGGTCTTTCTAATTTATGTGATCTGGTGATTAATTTCAATCGCAGAACACCTTGGAAAAAGTGCTGTTTCTCTGGTGATGGGGAGTACATCTGTGCTGGATCAGCACGGCAGCATGCCCTCTACATCTGGGAGAAGAGCATTGGAAACCTGGTTAAGATTCTGCACGGCACACGGGGAGAGCTACTGCTGGATGTAGCGGTAAGTAACTAGTTATGAATGGTTCATGTTGTCGTCATCTTAATAGCTAATGGCCTTAAAGAGTTCCTGCCCAGACTCTTAGTAGTATCTGAGTAATCCTACGGAATCCACAGCTAAAAATACATGAACCATAAATTTCAAGCTCTCTGAGAACTCTACTATGCAATGGGCTGGTCGTGTGAACGACCAGTCAGTTGCCATCGTACAGCATTTAAAATATTTGAGACTTTTTAGTTCAAGAGTAATTTATTTTAAAATAATCTATTTTGAAATTTGTGTGTGTTTACAATCAAAGTTGTATGTTTTACTTCATCTTTTTTTTTGATGTTTTAATTTAGTGGCATCCTGTGCGACCGATCATAGCTTCAATATCCAGTGGGGTTGTATCCATTTGGGCTCAGAATCAAGTTGTAAGTGTCCAGAGCTCGTTTTACTTTCTTAAGATACCGGGTCTGTATAGTGCCTTGTTCAGGTGACCTGTGCTAAATGAAAGCAATTAAGTTTCAAGTGTTACGTATTCAGGCAACAATAAATATATGAGTTTGGCAAGGGTTTCTTATAACAAATAACACGTTTATTAAACACCGAAAACAAACCCCCCAAAAGTAAACAAACACTACCGTAACCGGAAACAGCTGCTGAGCGGCTGTTCAAACAGTTCGTAAAGTGATATTCCAAAACAGTTCTGTAAAGTGGTATTGCCAAAACAGTTCTTAAAGTGATATTGCCAAAAGTTCGATATGCTCACAGTCCATTTAAAAGGAGAGACTTTACAGGACGATGTAGGTTCTCTTTCACGTCGCTTGCTTCGATCCCCGACGTCGAACTTCCCACGAAGAATTTACGAAACAGAACGGCTTAAAGGCACTGACCTTTCCTTCTTCACTATCCTCAATCCTTTCTGGTAAACCCAGGGATTAACACGAAGATAGTCAACGAAATCCTTCCAAATAAGGATCAAACAAAGGTCGCCCCCCGTTTCACCGTAGAAAGCGATTCTCCTCGATCTTTAACTTCTGACTTTGAATCTTCACTCTCCTCTAATTCTCAAACTAACAGAATCATAAAGAACCTGCTGGCAATGACCTTTTAAACTTTAGACATTAAATAAAAACTTCATCCTTCAACTAAACTGCGTCATCACTTCAAACACGCAGTGGCATGAAGTCAACCTGGCAAATCCAGCCACGAACTGCCCCTCCTCACAGGGTGGAGTCTACCTTTTATAACCTGTAAAAAAAAACCCGTCACATGATCTCTACTGGCGGGAAAATGACGTCATTCCACCATCACAAAACCATCACCTCAAGTCCAGTACAGCTTCAACCCCAGTCACATGACAAGGGCTCCACTGTCATGTGTCACGAGTACGTAACACCTCCCTCCAAAAAAACATTTTTGGTCTGACAAGAACAAAAATTTTTAACAATTGCTTACAAGAAAAACAAAGGTATAAATTTTATAACATATACAATACACAACACCATCATATAACAGCTTATAAGTCACAATACAGTAGGAGTGTTACAATTGAAAAAAAACCACTCCATAAAAAAAAATTACAGTGTACATTCAACATCGAGATAGACAATCAGCAACCACATTATCTTTACCTTTAATATGAGTCATCACAATATTGTACTCTTGTAACATCAAACTCCAATTTAATAACCTTCTGTTTTTGTTTTTCATCTTACTCAGAAAAACTAACGGATTATGATCAGTGTAAACAATAAGTGGTTTCTGAGTTGTACTAACATATACCTCAAAATATTCCAAAGCTAAAACAAGAGATAACAATTCTTTCTCTATTGTCGAATAATTTCTTTGATGCTTATTAAATTTCTTAGAAAAGTAAGCTACTGGATGATCAACCTCATCACCCTCATTCTAGCGTCTTTATCATACCAAGTCTTCATTTTCTCCTGAGCCAACTTTAAATTTTCCTTAGCTAAACTACAAGCTTTATGTAACCTGTCCTTAAATTTCAACACATAGTCCAACAAATTAGTGTGTACTTCCTTATTAATCCACTGTTCTTTCAACAAAGCTAAAGGTCCTCTAATTCTATGCCCAAACACAAGTTCAAATGGACTAAAACCTAAAGATTCCTGTACCGATTCCCTTACTGCAAATAAAAGTAAGTTTATACCCTCATTCCAGTCACTTTCATTTTCCACACAAAATGTCCTAATCATATTCTTGAGGGTAGAATGAAACCTCTCCAAGGCACCCTGCGATTCTGGATGGTATGCAGACGAAGTGATTTGCTTAGCTCCCAATTTATAAATTATCTGTTGAAACAATCCAGACATAAAATTACTGCCTTGATCAGTTTGTATCTCCTTAGGTAATCCAAAATAAGTAAAAAAATTTATAAGGGCCTTTGTCACAGTCTTAGCTTTTATATTCCTAAGTGGTACTGCCTCTGGAAACCTAGAAGAAGTACACATGATAGTCAACAAATACTGATAACCAGTTTTTGTCTTTGGTAATGGACCAACACAATCTACAATAACTTTAGAAAATGGTTCACCAAATGCTGGGATAGGTTGTAATGGAGCTACTGGTGTAACCTGATTTGGTTTACCCACAATTTGACAAGTATGGCACGTTTTACAAAACATCGCCACATCTTTTCTTAGACCAGGCCAGTAAAAATGTTTTAAAATCTTGTCCACAGTTTTCCTTACCCCTTGATGTCCATCTAAAGGCACACTATGAGCTAAAGTCAAAATCTCATTTCGATAAGCTTTTGGAACAACTACCTGGTAAACAACATTCCAATCCTCACTTGCAGGAATTGTAGGCGATCTCCACTTCCTCATCAACACTCCTTTTTCCAAGTAATATCCTACTGGCACCTTATCAATTTCACTATCTAGTAAAACCTGCTCTTTTAATTTTATAATCTCAGAGTCTCTATTCTGCTCTGCTATCATCTCCTTCCTAGACAAAGATAAATCTTTATAGTCAGACTTACTCCCAGAATCTTGTTCAAACAACGAAGATAAGAAAGTCTCTGACACATCCTCAAAACTCGAATCCTGAGTCGAACAGTCCTGAATAACAACCTCATTCTGCGCATCAATCTTTTTAGCCATAGCTCTAGTCACAACACAGGAAGAATCTGTGTTAGAATTCAACTCTGGTTCCTCTGACTCCATTGTCAAATGCACTTCAGGAAAAACTTGTCCACCTGCCAAGTCATTACCTAACAATAAAGAAATACCCTTCACAGGTAGGCTATGCTGTAATCCTACTTTAACGAATCCAGTAACTAACCCTGATTTTAAATTTACTTTATGTAAATGTACAGGCATAAAATCACTTCCAACACCTCTTATGTAATTTACCTCACCAGTATCAGACTCTTCATTAAACTTCAACACACTGTCTAACATCAATGACTGAGAAGCACCAGTATCCCTAAGGATTTTTATTGGCACCAGAGTAGGTCCTTCCTTCAAGGATACAAACCCTTCAGTTATAAAATGATCATATCCCTTTCTAACTTGGTCAGACTCTAACAAAGCCTCATTTATTTTTATCAAACCCTGTAACTTTACAGGTGCTTCAGTATGTTGCACACAAGCATCTGGAACTGCTTCCTTCTCTTTCTTTTTCAATTTGAACCAGTTAGCTATTACATGGCCAGGCTTCTTACAATAGTTACAAGTAAGACCAAACTGTCTTTCCTTCACAGGCTTTCCTTTCTCATCAACTTTCTCATTAACCTCCAATTTAATTTCAGATTTACCTGGAGTTTCCATATTATTTTTCCTCTTAAAAATTTTGCCCTGAGGAAATTTGTTCTTATGGATCAAAACATACTCATCAGCTAATTTAGCACAGTCCTGCAATTTATCAGTATCCTTCTCATTTAAGTAGGTCCTTACTTCAACAGGAGTGCTTCTTTTAAATTCCTCCATTAAAATCAGCTCTCTCAATGTACCATAGTCCCCATTTACATTTTTAGAAGAAACCCATCTCTCAAAACACATAGCTTTATCATAGGCAAATTCCACATAAGTTTTTTCCACAGACTTTTTCAAACTTCTGAATCTTTCCCTATATGCTTCTGGGACTAACTCATATGCGTTTAAAATATGACTCTTTACAATATCATAATCAAGAGCTTGTGCAGCTGTTAAAGCTGTGTAAACTTGTTGTGCTTTGCCTTTAATTACACTCTGTAACAACACTGACCATTTATCTTTCGGCCACTCTGACATCCGAGCAATAGTTTCAAAATGTTGAAAATACCTTTCCACTTCTGTTTCACTAAATGGAGGGACCAATTTAATTTCTTGACTAGCAACAAACGTTTTTTTAGAACCAGAAGACTGATTTCCAAACTTTAATTCCTCCATTGCATATGCAAATTCTCTCTTCTTTTGTTCTGCCTCCAATTTACACCTCTCCAAATCAGCTTTACTTTGTTCCAATTTCATTTGTTCGATTTGCAACTGCATCTCCAGATTACTTATTTGAAACGACTCTAAAATCGATTCATCAAAAACACCCGAATCCACATAGTGTGACGCGATTTTCCTCTGTATCACAGCCTTAGAAGTAGTCTGCAAAATACCTTTAAGTCGCAATCTACTAGCTAGCTCAAACACCTCAGTTTTTTTTGCCTTCGCCAACACCTCCCCAGCTGGCGAAGCCAGAAACTCATCAATATTCATTGCTGCCGAATACCACAACAAGCCAAACAAAAGAACCGAGTAATCCCCGTTTCCAAAACACCGATTTAAAAGTTAGCAAGCATTCAAACTCAAAAGTTTCAATCCTGGACGAGCCCCCATATTTAATGTTACGTATTCAGGCAACAATAAATATATGAGTTCGGCAAGGGTTTCTTATAACAAATAACACGTTTATTAAACACCGAAAATAAACCCCCCAAAAGTAAACAAACACTACCGTAACCGGAAACAGCTGCTGAGCGGCTGTTCAAACAGTTCGTAAAGTGATATTCCAAAACAGTTCTGTAAAGTGGTATTGTCAAAACAGTTCTTAAAGTGATATTGCCAAAAGTTCGATATGCTCACAGTCCATTTAAAAGGAGAGACTTTACAGGACGATTTAGGTTCTCTTTCACGTCGCTTGCTTCGATCCCCGACGTCGAACTTCCCACGAAGAATTTACGAAACAGAACGGCTTAAAGGCACTGACCTTTCCTTCTTCACTATCCTCAATCCTTTCTGGTAAACCCAGGGATTAACACGAAGATAGTCAACGAAATCCTTCCAAATAAGGATCAAACAAAGGTCGCCCCCCCGTTTCACCGTAGAAAGCGATTCTCCTCGATCTTTAACTTCCGACTTTGAATCTTCACTCTCCTCTAATTCTCAAACTAACAGAATCATAAAGAACCTGCTGGCAATGACCTTTTAAACTTTAGACATTAAATAAAAACTTCATCCTTCAACTAAACTGCGTCATCACTTCAAACACGCAGTGGCATGAAGTCAACCTGGCAAATCCAGCCACGAACTGCCCCTCCTCTACCTTTTATAACCTGTTAAAAAAACCCGTCACATGATCTCTACTGGCGGGAAAATGACGTCATTCCACCATCACAAAACCATCACCTCAAGTCCAGTACAGCTTCAACCCCAGTCACATGACAAGGGCTCCACTGTCATGTGTCACGAGTACGTAACACAAGATCTAAATGTGTGGCCCTTCCATACTCGGTGGCCAGGTTCCAGTGTGAGGCTTGGTCATTGAAGCAAGGTATGTATGAATGGAGGCTTCATAGAACCCTAACCTGAACAGGAGTAGGGGAACAATAAAAACAATGTGGAAATTATTTCAGTATGATAAATAAAAAAGGTCAATGCACTCTTGATCATATCTTTCATTGCCTGAATTGACCAGAAAAGAAAATCTAGCCAGCAGCCAGTTCTAGCCATGAGGAAGTGTTAGAACGTGACTAGTGAACAGATCTTTTCCCCTGTTTCTTCATAGTTGTCTGGTTCAGAAGGTATGGCTGACAGACTGAGTGAACAGTTTGTTGTTTTGGATGGCAGGATATGTCAGTCATTTGTCCTCTAAATTGGCTTTTAAGCAAATTCTACAGTCTTAAAAGCTGTACTTCTTACCCCCCTTTCTTTTTTTTTGCTTTGTTTTATCATCTGGTTCTGGGGGAAAATTCTACAAAGCAAGCCTGTAAAAGTTCAAAGCACAAATAGTATCAAATACATATATGTCACCATATATAATCCTGAAATTCATTTTCTTGCAGGCACTCACAGTAAATACAAAGAAGCACAATAGAATCAATGAAAAACTGCACATAAGCGAAACCAGCAAACTACCAACAGGCAACATATTATGCAAATACAAAAAGGGGGAAAGTAAATATTGAGAACATGAGTGGTATTGTCTGAGCTGAAAATGACTCCGTTGTTTGCAGAATCAATTCAGTATTGGAGTGAGAAGTGGGAATAAATATATAATTTAGTTTGAAGGTAATGGAAGTAAGGTGAATCTTTCACACAGTTTAAGAAACTGCCATGAGCAGCAGTAGAGAGAATGCTTTGTTTTTTCCCTCATGGTTGAGCAAAAAAAGCCTTTTATTTCTGATTTGGATCTTTGTTTTTTTGTATCCTGAGTGAAGCCTGTTTGCCTAATCTGGCTGTATCTTCTTAGGAAAACTGGAGTGCTTTTGCTCCAGACTTCAAAGAGTTAGATGAGAATGTTGAATATGAAGAGAGAGAATCAGAGTTTGATATTGAAGATGAAGATAAGAGTGAACCAGAACAGACTGGTAAGGATACCTGTCAAGTCTTGCAGAGTGGCTATTAATTCATGTGCTAGAACTGCTAAAAATTCAATGTTTCTGTGCTGTGATGAATCCAGTGTATTGAGATTCAAGGATGACCATGGCATCCATGTGTGAACAACCATTCCTCTTATTATACTTTGCAGTCAGGCATTCAGTTCAATGTGCTGCTCACCAATTTTATTTCAGAGGAAATTATATGGAAACAGAAGCTTGCAGCAAGGGGCCTGTGTAGCAGTGCTTGGCCACGCAAACTCCTCAACAATTTTCTGCACGTTCCAGGATCTTTTAACTGAGTCCTTGCAGATACACAATGTGGCAGAGCTTTTCCATGGATCTTTTCTAGTAGTCCATACTGAGAAGCTACCTTTGGTTACCTTGTGACTCAAAAGATTGATTTTCAAATGTATAAGGTCAAATCAATTCTTTCTTACTATACTTGGGGAGCACAGTACACCGGCATGCAAAAGTCTGGGCACCACTGGTCAAAATTTCTGCGGCTGTGAATAGTTAAGTGAGTAGAAGATGAACTGATCTCCAAAAGTCATAAAGTTAAAGATGAAACATTCTTTTCAACATTTTAAGCAAGATTAGTGCATTATTTTTGTACAATTTTAGAGTGAAAAAAAGGAAAGGAGCTCCATGCAAAAGTTTGGGCACCCCAAGAGATTTGAGTTCTCATGTAACTTTTATTAAGGTCTCAAACCCTAATTAGCTTGTTAGGGCTATGGCTTGTTCATAGTCATCATTAGGAAAGGCCAGGTGATGCAAATTTCAAAGCTTTATAAATACCCTGACTCTTCAAACCTTGTCTTAACAATCAGCAGCCATGGGCTCCTCTAAGCAGCTGCCTAGCGCTCTGAAAATTGAAATAAATGATGTCCACAAAGCAGGAGAAGGCTTTAAGAAGATAGCAAAGTGTTTTCAGGTAGCTGTTTCCTCAGTTCATAATGTAATTAAGAAACAGCAGCTAACAGGAATGGAGGAAATTTAGTTGAGGTCTGGAAGACCAAGAAAACTTTCTGAGAGAACTGCTCATAGGATTGCTAGAAAGGCAAATCAAAACCCCCATTTGACTGCAAAAGACCCTCAAGAAGATTTAGCAGACTCTGGAGTGGTGGTGCACCATTCTACAGTGCAGTGACAGCTGCACAAATATGACCTTCATGGAAGAGTCATCAGAAGAAAACCTTTCCTGCGTCCTCACCACAGAATTCAGCATCAGAAGTTTGCAAAGAAACATCTAAACAAGCTGCATTTTGGAAACAAATCCTGTGGACTGATGAAGTTAAAAAAGAACTTTTTGGCTGCAATGAGCAAAGGTATGTTTGGAGAAAAAGGGGTGCAGAATTTCATGATAAAAACACCTCTCCAACTGTTAAGCATGGGGGTAGATCGATGATGCTTTGGGCTTGTGTTGCAGCCAGTGGCACGGGGAACATTTCACTGGTAGAGGGAAGAATGAATTCAATTAAATACCAGCAAATTCTGAGCAAACATCACACTGTTAAATAATAAGTAAATAAATAAATAAAGCTGAAGGTGAAAAGAGGATGGCTTCTACAATAGGATAATGATTCTAAACACACCTCAAAATCCACAGACTACCTCAAGAGGTGCAAGCTGAAGTTTTTGCCATGGCCCTCATAGTCCCCTGACCTAAACATCATTGAAAATCTGTGGATAGACCTCAAAAGAGCAGTGCATGCAAGATGGCCCAAGAATCTCACAGAACTAGAAACTTTTTGCAAGGAAGAATAGGCGAAAATCCCCCAAACAAGAATTGAAAGACTCTTAGCTGGCTACAGAAAGTGTTTACAAGCTTTGATACTTGCCAAAGGGGGTTCTACTAAGTACTGACCATGCAGGGTGCCCAAACTTTTGCTTTGGGCCCTTTTCCTTTTTCTGCTAATTTGAAACTGTAAAAGGTGGAAATAAAAAAAGTAATCTTGCTTAAGATATTAAAGAAATGTGTCATCTTTAACTTTATACCTTTTGGAAATCAGGTAATCTTTTACTTGCTTAGCTATTCACAGTAACAGAAATTTTGACCAGGGCTGCCCTAACTTTTGCATGCCACTGTAGTGCAGTGGTTAGTTAATGCTTAACATTGTGGTTCAATCCCTGCTGCTGACTGTAAGGTGTTTGTACTTCCTTTCTATGACCACAGGGAATTCCACAGGGTGTTCCAACATTCTAGAGACTTACAAGGTAGGGTTGGTGAGTTTGGATAGCACAGGAAGAAAGTTGATACTTGTGGGCTACCCCAGCAATTCTCGGACTTAGCTGATTTTTGTCGCAAACATTGGATGTTTTGCTGTACTTGTAACAAAAAAGCTAATCTCTTTAAATATTTTAGGGCATTTTCTCGATTCTACAGTTCAGCTGGGCTGTCATGTTCTGGTGGATTTGCTTGCTTGATTGTCTTATCACGTTTCAAATTGTGGAATAAATTCCTTTGGTTAATTCCCTTTCAAAAAATTGCCATTTGGTATTCTTTTGGCTTGGATTTAAGAACAAACTGAATGTCTGTTTTGAGTCCATTGCCCTTTACTTCCAAAAAAGCATTGGGGAATTGTTGATGTACGTCTGACTGCATGCATCACCATTCCAGTAAACAAACCAGGTTTGAAACTGCATAGAAGTTAAATAATGGTTTCAAAAGTAATCCTTCAATGAAACTTATTGAAGGTTTCTTTCAGTATTTTGTCAAATTAAAATGCGTGGGTTGTGACAGGCAGCTTTTGTTTTGTGTTTATTGTCATTTTTTTGTGTTTATTATTGCCATCTTTTGTGGTGATAATCTGTTTTATTAAGAACATGTGTCAGGTATCTTTTAATATCAATATTCTTCTAGTTTTACCTCTTCCTGTATGAAATTCTTCCTAGGCGGAGATGCAGCAGAGGATGAAGAAGTTGACGTGACGTCCGTGGATCCTATTGCTGCATTTTGTAGCAGGTAGCTAACTAATTTAGTGTCTGCTGTCGAATAGCACAGCACAGCACATCAAACTTTCATTCTAAGGCTAGGAAATTCCCTTGTATAGCTTGCAGACAATAATTGGTTCAACATCAAATTGGTCCTCTTCCATCTCTTTGGTGTACCTGATGTGTTATTAAATATTTATTTCTGAAACACAGCTGTTGTTGATAAATCCAGTGTTCATTGCTTATTCTGCTGATGGTGAACTGCTGCCTTTCTTCAACTGTTGCAGCTGTGTTGTTGAAGGTGCGCAGGTTTTGTAATAGTTCAGAGACTTCCAGGATGTATGCTGCATGTTATTCTGCATCTGAAGTAGAATTACTCTTCTCTTATTGATCTACATTGAAATTCTTGTAATAAAGCAGAAAATGCTGGAATTACGCATCAGTTCAGACAGCATCTGATGATCTGAAACTTTTAACAAATTTCTTCTCTCCAGACGTGCTGAGTATTCCCATCATTTTCTGTTTTTATTTCAGATTTCCAGAAATTCATGCAACTTTGATGTACGACACAATTATGTACCAAGCTAGTTTATAGGAGGTTATCACATCATGTGGTAGTGGATAGGACCAAATTGTTAGATTAGAGCATCACGGGGTGGCAATAATGGGAATGTATATGTCCAAAATGGTTCAAGCTAGGGAGGATCACACCATTGTGTCTTATTTCTGAATATCTTTCTGTGACGTTCATCTTGGGAATATTTACTCTTCATATTCTAATTTGCCAATATCTGACAAAGGTAGTTTCAGGGTACCTACTGTCTGCTGGAAAGCAATACTTAAAGAAGGTGAAAAAATTGTATGCATTAATCTTGAGATCATTCTCAGGATAAGAAACCTACAACTGAGTGCACGTGGATCAGAATGAGTTGATCCAACGAGTACTATTGAGTACTTCTCCAATACAGAATTACTCCATTCTTGATGTGTATTTCTGTATACATCAATATACAGAAATATATACAGCTATATTCCTAGCAATCTTCAGCATTTTGTCTGGAATCTCAGCTGGAAAAAAAAGTTGCTATTTTTGTTTACTGAATAAAGCAGACTATAAGTTTGAGAGCATCTGCAGTATTGTTTATTGCTTTCTTTGTTTTATTACAGTGATGAAGAATTTGAAGATTGCAAAGCCTTGCTTTACCTTCCAATATCACCAGAAGTGGAAGACCCTGAAGAGAATCCTTATGGACCTCCACCTGAGCCTGTGCAAGTGAGATTGGTGCCTTAGCTCAGGGCCATAATCAGGGAGTTATAGTACACAATTGAACTTCATATCCTCCAAATAATCTCTTGAAGATAGATAACAGGTTACATTAACTGTATTTGTAGTCATAAACAGAAGTGATTCTGCGGATGCTGGAAATCCAGACTAACAGATACTGAATGCTTGAGGACAGGCATCATCTAAAGAGAGGACAGTATTTATAACGTTGTATTTGAGGAGTTTAAGATGGCCTTGTCTTGGAATGTTTCATAATAATTGGATGAATTTGAATATAGTGAGCATAAAGTGAAGTTATATGTTAAGTGTTGAGTGTTTGGGAGGACCAAGTGACTTTGGATGTGGGGTTCCAAACACTACGTTTTTCCTGATCACGTGGTGATGGTGACTGCCGTGATGTGAATGGAATCAGTGATGCAGATTGCCGGGAACGGTAGAGCTGATTGTCATTGTCTGGTCCCTAGCCGGCAGCTCTACCACTCTGGTAATTGACTAACACTCAACAAAACAGGCTGTAACCTGCATGCAGTCATTGAGTCCTAGATTACTTTTCTGCATTATCTTTTAACCCACCTTTTCACCTCAGTTACATTTGCTTGATTCTGCACTTATTTAGCTTCTTTGGTCATTATGTTACACCTTGGAGTTGTGTATCCCAGCATACAGTAGCACCATGGCAGCGTAGTGGTTAGTGGCATGCTACATACCGCTAAATAAATAAATACGCTTGTAGCTGGCTTCATGTTGACCACCTGACATCCTAGAATCACTGGAAATTTACGAGGCATAAGGAAGACATTTAGTCCACCATGCCAGTGTGAAAAGAGTTATCCAGCCTCATCAGATTCAGATTAATTGATTGACACATTAGGATGCAATGAAATTCCTTGTTTATATGAAGCTTGCTGAGTAAGCAGTGTACATGGTAAGAATATGTACAGTGAGTGCAAGACAACAGAATGGTGCAAACACTCCAGCATTTGATCTCTAGTCCTGGAAGTCATGGCTGTTCAAGTATACATCCAAATGATGGTTTCTTCTAGCTTTACACACAGTGACATCCAGATCCCTGTTTCTCCTTGGAAATGAATCTTAAATATTTAGAATCTTAAATATTTACTATAGATCTTATATACTCCTTAATTAAATCCTCCCCTCTTTTACAAAGAGAACTTTCTTGCTCTTCTAATCTTCCCTCAAAGCAGTGATTTTCTGATCTTGACATCTTCATAAGTCCTTGCACCAATCCATTGCAACCAAGTCTGTGCTACTTAGATAGACACCTAAACCCTTGTGCCTACTTAGTAAGATCATGGTTGAATTTTTTTTCCCTATTTTAGCACAATTTCCTGCATTAATCCCAAGTCCTTTGATTCCCTTAATATTAAAAAAAAACTGTCAAATCTCTGATCGTATTACCATCTTTGTGTACACTGATCTTTGCTGGAGAAAATTTAAATTAGGTTTGGAGTTAAATTTTTTTTTGTTATCATCTTCATACTCTTCCATTCAGCCCCATGTTTCTCCAGCACTTCATAGATCTAAAGGTGGATATACTTGCAATAGAGTTTGTGCAGAGTCATTAAATTGTTCCCCCAGGTAAAGTTTTGAGCTGTGAGGAGAGACTTTGTAAGATTTGTGTATGTTAACCTGAATTTCACAGGAGAATTGATTGCACGGTGACAGACTCTGAGGTGGATTTTCAGACTAGGAGCTGAGAGGTTAAATCTTCAGGCCGGAGAATCTTGATCTAGGGCCACATAGGTTCACCACCCTTTGGCTTAACAAATTCCTTCTCATGTCTATTCTAAAGGGCCGTCCTTGTATTCTGAGACTGTGCCCTCTGTTCCTAGACTTTCCCACTATTGGAAAATTCCTCTCCTTCCTCTCCACGTCCACTCTATCTAGGTCTTTTAATAATCGGGTTTCAATGACCCCCCCACCACCCCCCCCCCCCCACTTCCTCTGCACTCCAGTGAATACTGGAGCAGGGCCATCAGACAGCCCTCACACATTAACCCTTTCTTTACCAGGATCATTGCCATCCTTTCTTAGATAAGGGGCCCAAAACTGCTCATAATACCCCAAGTGTGGTCAAACCAATCAATGCCTTATAAAGCTCAGCCATTACGTACTTGCTTTTAAATTCTAGTTCGCTTGAAATGAATGCTAACATTGCATTTGCCTTCCTTTCTAATATCTTGGCAGAACCCTGGAACTGATGAGCTGAACAACCCAGAGAAAAAAAGGCAGGCATCAACTGATGGATCACAACCACTCAAGAAGAAACCTAAGATGACTAATATTGAACTGCAAGGAGTACCATCGGATGGTAATCGATTTACTCATTCTTTATCAGACCAGTTATCAGCAGTTTGCCCTTTGCTCTCTCTGCTGCTTTGTTCAAATGCTTAGTCAGTGAAGGCATCATTTAAAATTTGCCATTGAAGCTCCTCAGAATATTGGGAGGATGTAAGAGGTACAATGATTGAATGATTGTGCTTTTGATTGTACTCAAGTGCCTCATCAGAGTTCTTCATGTTGATGTGTATTTAAAAAAAAGTTGTATCCAAATCTGACCCTCTCCTACCTCCAGCATTCTTGATAAGTCCCAAGAGCCTTTCAATTATTGGTTAGTAATCACAAGTGGGAGCACTGCCTGAGTATCATTACACCCCTTCTTATCTAAAGCATTGGAGGTATTGATTCCTATTGTGGTTCTTCAGTTGTTGAACTAATTTGCCTGAAACAAGGAATTGACTTTAACAGCAAAGTGCCTCTTCTGGCATTATATTAATTGACTGAGGTCTTAAGTTGAGCTGATTAATTTGACTTTTAATAGAATTTACACAGCTCAGAAGGATGGTGGAAGCAGATTCAGTCATAATTTTCTCAAGGTAATTAGATATTTCTTGAAAAGGAAATAAAATGAAGATCTAGGGAAATCATAGTACGGTTACTTGTTCAAATTACAAGTATAATGGCTTTCTGTGTTGTAGAATTATATTTACCTATTAAAATATGTTAATAGGTACATTACTATATATTAATGAGTATAATATATTAGCAGTATTACAACAGCATTTATTTCCTTCCTTGTGAATATTCAGAACTAACTGTCCTTATCATTGTATGATACTCCCAAGAGGTAGAGTGATGTACTGAGTTTTGGGTCTTCCCACTGGTTTGTTTATACCTCTTTCCAACTTTTCTGCTGCTCTTGAACCAGCAGCTTCTAAGGCTAAAGTAACTGGAACCTTGGTTGTCTCTTGCAGAAGTTCACCCATTGCTGGGTGTGAAGGGTGATGGCAAGTCGAAGAAAAAACAAGCGGGCAGACCAAAAGGAACGAAAGGTAAAGAGAAAGATTTCATTAAGTCGAAAGCCTTCAAAGGGGACAGAGGTCAACCTTTGGAAGGAGCAGTGAAGGGCAAGGAGCTGGCGGAAGTGGCCGAGCCACCCGCAGGTAAGGACCACGGTGGGAGCTCCTGCAGCTTGCCTGGTACCTGTGCTTTCCCCTTCCCTCTTCCCTTCATTTCCTCTGGTTCCTGCTCTTGCTTCTTTATGGGGGAGGGTTAGCTATCTGATTGCATGGATTTGCATAGAATTTACAATATATTACCAGGGATGCTCTGTCCAACTGGTCTGCTAATGTATATACTCCATAAAACACTCCTCCCATTTCTCTTCATCCAGTTGTATCAGATAAAACCATAAAATCTAGCAGCAAATTTAGGCCATTTGGCCCATCGAGTCAGCTCCGCCATTTCATCATAGCTGATCCATTTTCTCCTCAGCCCCACTGCCCTGCCTTTTTCCCATAACCCTTTATGCCCTGACTAATCAAGATTCTATCAACCTCTGCATTAAATATACCCAATGATTTGGCCTCCACAGCTGCCTTTAGCAACAAATTCCACAGATTCACCACTCTCTGGCTAAAGAAATTTTTCCTCATCTCTGTTCTAAAAAGACACCACTCTTTTCCGAAGCTGTGTTCTCTGATCTTAGACTCCCCCTCCATAGGAAACATACTCTCCACATACACTCTGACGAGGCCTTTCAACATTTGATAGGTTTCAATGAGGTCATCCCTCATTCTTCTGAATTTCAGGCCCAGAGCCTTCAACTAGTCCTCGTGTGGTAATCTTTTCATTCTGAATCATTCTCATGAACCTCCTCTGAACCCTCTCCAATGTCAGCACATCCTTTCTAAGAAAAGGGGCCCATAGCCTGCTCTCAGTACTCCACATACTCTATGAGGCCTCACCAGTGCTTTATAAAGCCTCAACATTGCATCCTTGCTTTTCTATTCCAGTCTTCAAAATGAATGCTAACATTGCATTTGACTTCCTCAACACTGACTTAATCTGCAAATTAATCTTTAGGGAATCCCGCGTGAGGACTCCCAAGTCCCTTTGCACCTCAGACTTTTGAACTTTCTCTCCGTTTACAAAGTAGTCTATGCTTTTATTTCTTCTACCAAAGTGCACAACCATACACGTCCCGATACTGTTTTCCATCTGCCACTTCTTTGCTCAGTCTCCTAATCTGTCTTAAGTCCTCTTGCAGTCTCCCTGCTTCCTCAACACTACCTGCCTCTCCACCTGCCTTCATATTGTCCACAAATTTGGCCACAAAGCCATCAATTCTGTCATCCAAATCATTGACCTATAATGTGAAAAGAAGTGATCCCAACACAGACCCCTGTGGAACACCAGTAGTCACTGACAGCTGATGAGAAAAGGCTTCCTTATTCTAAAAGTGCATTATTAAGGAGCCTTATTAAAAGGCTCCTGCCAGTCGGCCAATGCTCTATGCATGCTTCTTGTGTTTATCTTTCCTTTAAAACCATGGGCTCTTAGCTTGTTAAGCAGCCTCATGTGAGGCACCTTGTCAAAGGCCTTCTGAAAATCCAAGCACCCAATATCCACAAATTCTTCTTTGTCTATCCTGCTCATTTCTTCAAAGAATTCCAACAGATTTGTCTGTCAAGATTTTCCCTTAAGGAAACCATGCTGACTTCTGCCTATTTTTATCATGTGCCTCTAAGTACCACATCCTTAACAATCGACTCCAACATCTTCCCAACCACTGAGGTCAGACCAGAATTTCTTTTCTGCCCCTCTCCCTTCTTGAAGAGTGGTGTGACATTTGCAATTCTCCAGTCCTCTGGAATCATGCCAGAATTAATTGATTCTTAAAAGACCATTACTAATGCATCCACAATGTCTTCAGCTACCTTTTTTTTAAAAGGAGGAAATCGAATCCTCAGAAAGAGGTGTTATAGTGTTGGAAGATGTGGAATCCATGTGGGCAGAACAAGGAAGCTGCAAATGTTAGAAGACCCTGATTGGAGTTGTATACAGGCCTCTGGACAGTAGCAAACGTGTGGGTTACAAATTGCAACAGGAGATAGAAAAGGCATGTCAAAAGTGCATTGTTGTGAGAGTGGAGGGAGATTTCAATATGCAAGCAAATTGGGAAAATCAGGTTGATGCTGGATCCCAAAAGGGGGAATTTGTAGAATGCCTACAAGATGGCTTTTCAGAGTCCATTAGGGCATCAGCTATTCTGGATTGGGAGTTGAGTAATGAACCACAATTGATTAGAGCGCTTAAGGCAAAGGAACACTTAACTGACCGTTATTATAACATGATTGAATTCACCCTGCAATTGGAGAGGGAGAAGCTAAAGTCAGATGTATAAGTGTTACAGTGGAGTAAAGGGAATTACAGTGGCATGAGAGAGGAGCTGGCTAAAGTTGATTGGAAAAGTACACTAGCAGGATGACGGCAGAGAAGCAATGTCTGGAATTTCTGGTAGCAGTTTGGAAGGTTCAGGATAGATACCCGAAAAAAAAAGTTTTCCCTTAAGGAAACCATACTTTCTCCTTTAACAGTCTTTATGTGTTCATCAAGCTTCTCACAAAACATGCATTTTTCAGTTCAGCTATTCCATGATGAATCATAATAGGCAGTACTTATTCATTTTTTATAGCACTTTTTTTTTTACAAATTTTGAGTAAATTATAGAATATTTTAAATATTGTACTGTACTGCTGCTGCATAGCAAGTTTTACGATCTGATTCTGATATTGTCTTTGCAACCTCACCATTGCACTGAAATTTTTTTCTTCATGTATTTATCGAATACCCTTTTGAAAGTTACTATTAAAGTTGTTTCCACAACTGTTTCAGATGCAATGCCTTTAAAATCACAATAACTTGATGCATTTAAAAGAGCAGGATATATAGTATACATTTGCCTCTGATTCTTACCAGTTACCTTAAATCTTTTGGCATTGTTCCACTCACAATAAGGAAGGGTTATTCTTTATGCTCTCTATAATTTGCTGCCCTACCTCATTTAATGATGCATTCTTATTTTTCCCACCCATTTGCATTATACATGCCCCACAGATGAGCCCACTGCGCATTAGGTTCGACTAGAGTCTCATATTGCAGGAAAGAGAAAAAACATTAATATCCACTGCACCCCCATTCAACTCAACATTCAATCCATTGGAAACTAATCATAAGGCACAGATTTAAGATATTTGGAAACAGGTGACGTGAAAGAAAGCTTGCTTAATTTGGTTAGGGTTTGGGATACATTTCTAGCAGAGATGCAGGATATAGAAATCAAAGGAAACCTAGGAAAACAAATACGGGGTTACATGACTGGCTGTTCCAAAGAGCCTATGCAGAATGTACGGTAGAAAGGTTCCTTCCTGTGCTACTCTATACTTCTGTAGTATAATGGATTGGCTTGCCTATCATTAACTCATTTTTCCTCTTTGCATAAAGAAAACTCTTCCTAACATTTGTGGGGTATTTCCACTCAATACTGATGAACTGTGGTCTAAAATGTTAATGTGAATCATAGCAGTGTGGGACATTTTAAACTCAGAAGAATTGAAATCAATAAAGCATACAGATTGCTGAATCACTTAACCTGAATAATAGAATACAAGGCAGTGGAGACACTGACAATACTTAAAATGCAGTTTCCTGCATGCCAATGGGCAAAGATGTTGTGTTGGACACAATGCAAGGACCACTTGTCTGATCTGTAGGGGTCATTTGTGTGAATGTTTCCATAGAATAGAGGCATCTGTGAGGCAAATTGCATGAAAATGCCAGTTACTGGTTTTTTGATTCTGGTGACCTACCGACTGGAATGATATCAAAAGATTGAAAGAGGACAAAGAAAATTTGTGAGGATTTTACTGGTACTGGAGGACCTGAGTTACAAGGAATGGATGAATAAGTTAAGACCTTATTTCATGGAGTGTGGGAGAATGAGAGAGGATTTGATAGAGGTATCCAAAATTATAAGGGATATAGATAGGGTAAATGCAAGCAGGCTTTTTCCTCTGAGATTGACTGAGACTAGAACTAGAGGTCATGGGTTAAGGGTGAAAGGTGAGATGTTTAAGGGAAACGTGAAGAGGAACTAATTCACTCAGAGGGTGGTGAGAGTGTGGAATGAGCTGCCAACAGAAGCAGTAAATGTGCATTCAATTTTAGCATTTATGAGAAATTTGGGTAATGGAAAGGGGTAAGAAGGGCTATGGTCCAAAGTGCAGGCCAATGGGACTAGGCAGAACAATAATTCGCCAGAAACTAGATGGGCTGAAGAGTCTTTTCCTCTGCTGTGGTATTCTAAGTGCATGAATAAAATGGATACAAGTTTAACAAAGCAAATAATGAATAAATAAATAAGAACGCAATAAATAGAAGCTGGAGTAGACCACTTGACTCAGCCCCCCCATCATAGGTATTTTTATAAATCTCAGTACAGCTTTGCTTTAAATCTGCAATTTCTAAAATATTGTAGATGAATCGATTGTACATGTATTCAGGATGAGATTCCACAATCCTCCTGGATAAAGGATTACAAAAGTCTTCTAGTTCCTGGGAGAAAGAATTTCTGCCCCTCTCAGTTCTGAATGTCTGCCTCCTTGTTTTGAGCTCATGAGCCCAGAGGCTCCAGCCAGGGAAAGCATTGCTTCAATGTTTACCCTGTCGTGTCTCTTAAGAGACATTATATATTTCAATGAGATCACTTCTCATCCTCCTGAACTGCAGGCAATATGGTCTGATTGGCCTAATGATCTTTTAACTAATGTTAAACTGCAGCCTGTGTAATCACCATATTGTATAGGCTTCCTCTCGGAACAATGAAGACCACGGAATATGTTTCCCAACGGAAAGACAATGATTTTGTTTTGATTAGATGGATAATTAAAGAAGTGAAAATTAAAAGCTTAACTGTAATTATTTTATAATGAAGTTTGTTCTGCGGTCTGATGCCCCCCAATGACTGTACAAGAATGTTAAAATGATGTATTTTCCAGTTAAAGGATCTTCTGCAACAATGTTGTCTCTTAGAAAACAGATGGTGCAAGCAGTGTGCAGTTTTGGACATAGGCGGCGAGTTTATGATAAAAAATGTAAATCTTTTGAACAGGAACTCCATTATAATGTTTTGTTTTTGATTTCCATTTCTTAAAATAAAACCACTACTTGTTTGTTTAGGCACAAAGTTTTCAATGTTATGGATTATCATCCTGAGATCAAAGTCTTGTATTTTTGCAACCTAAATGTAAGTTCACTCTTCATGTCAATGAAAGTTGATTTGGAATCTCTGATGGCAATTCCTTATCTGTTTCAAATCTGTTATTGGAATATGCCTTCAGAATATCAAAGAGCTGGATTATATTTGCCAGAGATTTTCGATTAACTGAAGAGTCATTGAAGTGCGAGGTTAAATTTGATGAAGTACACAAGTTATTGAGAATACTTCAAGCGCTGTTTTGTATCAGTATCCATTCCATTTGCATTTCTCCCAGTTTTAGACCCATTCCTTGTTGAGTAATACAGAATCAGATGGCACATGAGCAGTGTTATGGTCTTTAGGGCTTTTCATTTGTGTTTTTTTGGGTTTTCAGGAGGAGCCGTCATTTCCGACCTGCTGTGAAGCTAGGAAAAGATGCTTCTTCATCCCTGCTGCCTTCGTACTTTAGTAGGTGTGATGCAGTATCCAGAAAGAGGGTGACTATTGGTCAGTGTGCACACCAAAGCCCAAAGTGACCTTCACAGATCAGGAGAGGATTTCCCTTCCATCCTCCTGAAGAACCGTGGGCCTTGGAAAGTCGATCAACTGGACATCTTGAGCAGTTCACTGGGAATGCCAAGCTTCTGTCTTCAAACGTCATCAAATAGTGTTGCATTTCACATTCTACCATAACAGAAGGCACTTACATCAGAGATGTGTACAAGGTTCAGCAAGTGCATCATTTTTTGGGTTGGGGGGAAGTTTCTTTACCCTTGTGCATTTGAAGAGTTTTCTATGAGTAATTCTTTTAGATTCTAGAAGATTATTTGCTTGAACACTGACCAATCTGGTGCACGGTTTAGACCTATACAGTCTGATGAATATTTTTTTCTCTGTCTCTCTTTTTAAAAAAAAATTAATCTGTAGTAACTTCTGGATGCCTTGCTGTTTGTATTTCTAATCTTTTGTTCTGTTGACCAGCTGGTGATGAAAGGCTAAATGTGATAAATTTTGTTCTTTGTCTTCTGGCTGGGTTGACAATACTGTTTCAGACTGCTGACTGACACCTCATTGAACTGGAGTGGAGGTGAATATTGTCATTTCAGAGTTCATGATGCCTCCATGTTCTTTGGAAGCCTAAATCATCCAAGTAGCAGGCGTGTGGTGTGTCTGCCGCTTGCACCAGGTTTGGTCCTACCCAAAACACAGGCAGACTGAATCTAACCAGACACTTTCAAAATGCCACCTATTCCTCTCTGGGGATCCCTGGAACCTGTTTTTAAAAAATTTTCTGCGTAACTCTGGCAGGAGACTAGCTGATTTACAAGTAGTGAAGATTAAACTTGTTCTTCTACTTCTAATATATGTAAGAGTAATTGTCCAGTAGACACAAGGTAGTGAGATACTCCAGCCTCCCAGAATGCATGTGTTTCTCTCGCCATTGGGATCCCAGAAAATTGAAAGTTGACACCCTCACCTCGGGAGGGAGAAGAGGCCTTAACCTCTCATAATGTGTACTATTTTTCAACATGGTGTAGTGAACAGTGAAAGCTCAACAGAAACAGATACAAATAATCTGAATAAAATAGGCTAGCCTGTTAAAGCTGTGATTTAGTTTTAATTTCATGTCCAAGAAGAAAAGTTTGATTCTTCAAATTCATTCTCCTGGATTAGACCCTACACTTTATCAGTTGTTCAGCCTTGCAACTGCAGGAATGGTTAACTGATGATTGTTGCTTATGGTTGAACAATCCTATGACACATATATATCTAAAATTAAAAATTGGGCCAACTTCTCAGAGTCACGTGTCACAGCAAATGAATAGCCTGCAAGTGTTTACATGCGTAATATTCCTCTTTTGCCCCACTCCATTCACAAAAAATGTATAGATCCTGTGCATGCAACATCTCTAAATAATTCCTTTTTACCCCGCTCACGTTTCCTGCTCTTGGCCACACTAGTATGTTATTTAAACATTGTTTATTTTTGAGTCTGAGCCTGATCTTATCTGTTCATTATAAATCATGTGCGTAGATGACGGTGCCAAATACAGTGTGCCCCAGATTGCATCTTTGGAATCCCTTGGTATAAAAACCTGCGTGAAAGTATTATTTTTTTTCCCCCCAGGTTTTCAGTATCTGCATTCTCCAGTTGTCCACAACACTGCAGCCAAGAATTGAACTGTGACTCTGATTCCCTCTCTTTAATAGCTTAACTCTTATGATGCCATTTCAATAATTTCCATCTTCCACTCCTCTGAGTGATCGCTTGTGGTAAAAGGTGTTCCATTTCTGGTGCCCTTATCTGTCATGAATACTGTGGACCAGAGAGAGAAAAGAAATAAAATTTAACAAATAAAAAAAATGAATTTAAATGCACATCCTTTCTGAACACATGCTGGTGTTTCTGCTCAAAACAAGTCTCCATTCAATGTTACATTCACACCAGTCTGTTTCTTCATATCCTGTCTTAATTTATCACAATCCTTACCTTTGCAAGCATGTTTATCTTCACTTTAATGATAGCTGAAGGTTTGGCCAGAAGAATAGTCTTGGATTGAGACTATTCAGTTTTCCTCCCACATGGCGGTTTGCATGTTATTTCAATACTGCAGTCCAGTTATATGCTTTGTAACTATTACTTCTTTTACAAAACAAAGATGAACTTGAACATTCCTACTGAATTGACCTAAAAGATTGGGGATTTTTGTTAATCAGTTAGGTGGTGGTGTAGGAAAAGAATAAATCTGTACACTCTTATTTGGACCAAAATCTGGAATAGTGGGTGTCTTAGGTGTAAGCTCTGTTCTGTTGTGATCTTTTTGATTAGTTCTTCAGAGAATGAGCGGCAGTTCTAAATTTGTCCACTGACACCATCAGTTCATAGCTGGACTGCTTCACTTCTATGTGCCGTATCCCTATGCTGCAGTGAGCTCTCTCTGCGCTAGTTAGAAATGGCTTCTTCATTTAAACCTTGTAGTCACGGGTTTTATTCAAAGCAGTTGTTGTTGTACCACCTCTTCCATTTGGTTCGGATTATTTTATAATTATCCTTTTTAGTGTTGATAGAATAATGCCTGCTCAGACCTCTGCTGCATTCAAATTGAACAGGCTGATAACGATTTTTGCATGGAGGAATTGAGTGACTTCGGGCAATGTGATATTTTGGTAACCAATACCACTGTACAGAACACGTTGAAGAATAGTTTCAGCAAATGTGCATACTTTTTTTTATTCCTGTAAATAATAAACAGTAATCTGATTTAAAATGTGTTGGGTCTGTTTTAAACACATTTGTAAAAAAAATGTATCGGCAGGAAATTGCGATGACATAAAAAAGTTTCCTGCATTCCTTAAAATCCTGGCTAATCTTTACCTCTGTATGTATCATTAAACTCCACATCTACTGTCAAATGAAAAGGGGGTTTGACTCTGATCTCTGGTGCTGTCTGTATAGAGTTTCCACCATGTACCTGGGTTAAGTGGGTTCCCTTTGTTCCTTGTTTGCTTCCGCATCCCAAAGATGTACAGGGTCATTAGATAAATGAGTGGCTGTAAATTGTGTAGTATTTTACAGGTGAGTGGTAGAATCTGAAGGAAGTTGGTGGTGATGTGAGGAGAATAGAGTTCACTGGAACTGGATTCCTGCAAAACACCGTTGTGCCTGATGGTCAATGCAGACTCAGTGGGCTGGAGGGTTTTCTCTGTTTGATTCTGGCCTCTCCTTCTTCAGTCTAAGGGAAGTATGGATCTGGTCTGCTTTCTCTTCTTATATTAGAGTCCTCTCATCTCAGGAATCAGCCTACTGAATCTCTCTCTCTCACAGTATTCCATATGTGGTCTCACCAGGGTCCTATATAATTAGTGTAGGATCTACTCTTGTATTCAATCATCTTGCAGTAAAAATAAATGTATTATTTGCTTCCACTCCCATCAAATGCTTGCTGTGCTTCATGTTACTGAAACTTTCATCAAGTGGATGTACTCAGTATGCCTTGTACCTGATTAAATGGCCACTGAGTGTATATTCATGGTCATCTGCTGCTGTAGCCCATCTGTTTAAAGATTTGACGCGTTGCGCATTTAGAGATGTTTTTCTGCACACCACTGTTGTAACAGAAGGTTCTTTGAGCTACTGTCTCCTTCATTTCAGCTTGAATCAGTCTGGCCATTTTCCTCTGACCTCACTCATTAACCAGACGTTTTCACCCACAGAACCGCAGCTCCCTGTACGTTCACAAACAAGATGATCTGCAGATGCTGGAAATCTGAGCAACTCACATAAAAATTCTGGAGGAACTCAGCAGGCCAGGCAGCATCTATAGAAAAAAGTACACTAGCTTCAAACATCAGCTGTACTTTTTTCCATAGTTGCTGCCTGGCCTGCTGAGTTCTTCCAGCATTTTGTGTGTGTTGCTCATGAATGTTTTTTTTGTTTTTTGCCCCATTCTCTGTAAACTCTAGTCTGAGACTGTTGTGCATGAAAATCCCAGGAGGTGAGCTGTTTTTGAGATGCTTAAACCATCCCATCTGTCAACAAAAGCTATTCAATAATCAAAGTCACTCAGATTACATTTCTTCCCCATTCTGATGTTTTCTCTGAACAAGAACTGAACCCTTTGATCATGTCTGCATGCTTTTATGTATTAGGTTGGCTGGTTAGATATTTGTAGTAGCAAGCAGGTGTACCTAATACAATGGCCAATGAGTGTATATTTTCCCTTTGAAAGTGGTCAATTTTTCACAGTACATCTGCTAATTCTTTGTCCATTCACTTAGTTGGTCCATGTTCCCTCTAAGCCCTTCAGAATCCTCAAAAGCCACACTGCTGCTTAGCTTTGTATCATCAGCAAACTTGGATGTAAAATAATTCCATAACATTGGCTAAGATCAATTGTGATTGGGTGTCCTTACTGGCTTGCATAATGTGATATTCAAATTGTTTTCTCATAATTTTTGTAACTCAGTGCAACTCCCAGTAATTTCAACTATCCCCTATTTCTTTCTAGCCACTGGCCTGCTTTCCATCCCTCTATCTCTATCTCTCTGTGTACTCACTGGAGTTAAGAAGGGGGTGGAGGGGGAGAGAGCTGGGAGTGGTTGATATCATTAAAACCTACCGAATATTAAAAGGCTTATCTAGAGTGTATGTGGAGAGAACGTTTCAACTGGTGGGAGGGGCTAAGACCAGAGGGCACAGCCGCAGAATAGATCAATGTCTCTTTCAGACAGAAATGAAGAGGAATTTCTTAAGGCAGATGATGGTGAATCTGTGGAAATTCATTGTTTTGGGAGGCCAATGCTTAAAGCATAGGTTGAAAGGTTATTGGTTCATAAGGGCGTCAAAGGTTACGAGGAAATGGCAGGAGAATGGTGTTGAGAAGGAAAATAACTCAGCTGTAATCGAATGACAGAACAGATTCAATGGGCCAAATAACCTAATTCTGCTCCTATGTGTTTCATGGTTCTTGTGGTCTCACTCTCTTCCTAACTCTGGGGAGAAAAATATAACTGCTTTTTAATTAACATAATAGGTAAATATCTTCATGGAGTAGACAGATGTCTAGAGTTTCAAAGTATCCAAGTTAGGATTATATTTCATGGTTATAAAATGGCAGAGTTTAAAGCAATGAAGAAATGAAAAGCTAAATAGACATTTGAAAATATGGTTGAGAAATTTAGAAGCTAGGGATTGCCAGACTAGCACAAGTGTAGGTCAACTAGGTCTACTGTGTTGGTTGATTTTAAAGACCAGTTTTAGTGTGAAATACAATGGTATTAAGGATATTTTACACTTTATGTATGCCATCTTTCCCTAGACAAGTTATCACATCAATTTAAAATGATTTTTCATCAGGCAGGTCATTGTGTTATCACAATGAAACGCTGATATTGTTCTGCTGGGACGTGATTTCAAGGAGGGCGAATACAGCTAAAAGGTTTTCACTTTTGGTGTGTGGCTGGTAACTACCACAGCATGGGTTTTTAATCACATGGAACTTGATTGAAAGGATAAGTAACAGTAAACCTTAACCAGACTGCAGGATAGTGTAATTACTAGCATATGGACTAAAATATGCCCGGGGTAGGTGAATTCAGATGAGATAGACCAGGAGAAACCTCCAGGCTTTGTCGTGGTTTGGTGGCTTTGGTGCCTCAGTGACCTGGAGATCTACGTTGGCTGGAGTCAGGGCTTTATGCTTTTAACACTTGGAAGGGGCATTCATGCCAAGCAGGTCAAGGGGTAGAGATCAGCCTGGTGGTCCACTCAGGTTTGGGAGTATGGCTCAGGGCTAACTACCTTGACGGGTAGAACAAAATTATGAAACAGCAATGAAAAATTGTTCTACGTCTGAGTGCGGCAGTATTCCTGAGTGATTTGCATGATCAACAATAGTGAAAACTGAGAGGAAGCTACTGACATGATGAAGAAAACCCTGAACACCACCAGAGATGGAGAACCTTCATTGCTGGCCTAAATGCCAGTGGCATAATGGGAAGTAAATACATAAGACCAAGAGAAAGGTAATGTAAATACAATTTAATATTAATAATTAAAGCCCAGAAGAGAACGTCTTAACCTTGGTATTAATAACTTCCAATAGCAGAGGTTTAACTGTCACTTGTTAAAAAGGTAACTTGGTATACTGAGTTTAGTGTGTTATCTCAAACTGGAATTAATTCATTAGCACAACAGAATGGGTTCACCATTTCTCCAATGTACTTGTAGTGAGTCAGACTGTAAGATTCCATTTTCCCAATTGAGGTTTGAATAGTGCACTTAAGACACCAACATTTGGATATTCACCCCCTTTTCTAAAGCAAATATGCCATTTGAACATTATAGTAAGCAGCATTAGCTTCCAGGTTACTTTGACATCAAATTCTAGGGCATTGTGCATCTGAAACCTTATCAACATTGCCATTGTGTAACCTCAGCCCAAAATTGCTCCATTGTGCTGGTGGTTGATGTAATAAAGACATTAAAATTGGGTAATCTGCAGCACTGAAACCCCCTCCCCCACCTCTATTTCCTTCCCCTTGCCCTACTATAGAAATGCCACACCCTCATGCTGCCCTCGCCTTTTTCCTCATCTTTTCTCCTTCTCTTAGTCTTCTGGCCAACAGCCAAAGGGACGTGAGCACCCTGCCCCCAGGGTTGGAGAATATCACCATTACAGGGCTATTGCTGGTAAGCGCAAACCCTTGCAGCAAAAGCTGCGGGCTGGGGTGGAGGTCTGAGTATTACTGTCGAGTCAACCAAACTGGGACTACAAATGACTGTGTCTTGAAAAATGCCATATGCTTGATCAGCCAGGACTGCGGTCTGATCTCCAAGACAATCACAGTGGGTGCCCCCTTAAACATCAGCTGCTTGGATGAGACGATTGAAGCATTAGGATCATCTGACTTTGTCTTTGTCTGGAAGATTTCCAAAGGAATTGTGACCACAGATAAAACTCTATTCAGACTCTACCCATCAAGAAATTTAACAGTACCATGGATGATTAATATCAAGGTATTAATTTGCCTTAATATGATATTTACAAAGCCAGTTGATAAATTTAAATGGGGCAGCTAAATATTGAAACAGGAATCCAAAAAGATCAGTTTGCAACTCTGATTTGCCTTCCCTTTGATTATTGTTACATCATTAATACTACTCCCTGATGAAGCACTTGACAGCTACTGAGGAAGACTGAAACTGGACTTAGCCATTCTGCCTCCTCACCTTTGTCAGTTCAAGACTGCCTTTCAGTTCACCCCACCATGTTTCTTGATGCATGTTCCCAACAAAAATCACAAACTTAAGTTTTTAAATTGAGCTTCCATGTCCTTTTGACAAGGTGTTCCAGTTTTCCAGTACCCATTACAGAGAAGTGCTTCCTGATTTCATTCCCAAATGGCCTGCTTTAATAATAAAATGCCAAATTGTTTGCTTTGGCCAGTAGTTTGAAAAGGAACTGGCAACGTTCATTCATGCCCTCTCCTGTAGGTTCTGTACTTGTCTTAAAGTCTGTGATGTGCTACTGACAGCTCACTGCACTCCAGACGTTTGCCTACTGGTGGGTCCATGTCTCTTGTGGTTCTCAGCATTACACAAGACTATAAGATATAGGAGCAGAATCAGGCCATTTGGCCCATTGAGTCTTCTCCACTATTCCATCATGGCTGATTTATTATCCCTCTCAACCCCATTCCCCTGCCTTCTCCCCGTAACCTTAGGTTCATTAGATGGGTCATTCACCTCTCTGATTCCCTGCTGGTCAGATAATATACTTGGAGGTGCCTGAACTGGACATGAGGAAAATACTATTATACTTAACAACTTAAGTTGTTTTGTAACATTTAATGAAATATTATTTCACTTTGTTTTAAACTTTAAAATATAAAAGCTGAATTAAAGTCATTATAAGGCTGCGGAGCAAACCTGATTTAGCCCCAAATTATGTTCAGAATCAGATTTAATATCACTGACTTATGGTATGAAATTTGTAGTTTTGATCATTGGTACAATGTAGATACATAAAATTACTACAAATAATAAAAAAAAGCAAAAATTAAGAACTAACAACGGTTTAGCACCATTCAGAAATCAAATAGTGGAGGGGCAAAAGCTGTTTCTGTGTCACTGAGTGTGGGTCTACCTCCTCCCAAAAGTTGTCACAAGAAGAGGGCATGTCCTGGATGGTGAGGGTACTTAGTGATATTGAGCGACAGTCTCTTGAAGATGTCTTTGATGGTGGTGAGGGTTGTACGTGTGATGGCGCTCATCTGAGGAAATAAATCTTCTCTCCCTATTCATCTAAATCCAATTATCGTTTCAAACTCTTTTATAAAATGCCTTCAGTCTTTTCAATGAGCAATTTAAGTGTGCTTTTATTAATTTTGTGCCACAGTTGTGGATGGATCGCAGCTATTCACACAAACAGTTCTATCACCTGCATTGTACAAGTTTCAGCCATTCACGTTGGATTTCTATGGACACTGAGGAAAACTGATTGAGTTTTCAGCCAAATCTTAAAACTGAATAAAGACTTGACCTTGCCTGGAACATTTAATTGCTTCCAATATTGGCTGGGTCCGCCCTCAGAATCAGAACTCAAACAACAAAGAACAGCCAGTCAGTGACTACCATGAAAAGCCCCATAAGAATTGCAATCTGTTTCTCATATTCTTTTAAACTCCAGAGAATAAAAGACCATTGTGCTCAATTCTCCCCCTGTAAACCTTTGTTGCAATCCTCCAAGGAAAATGTATAGTTCCTTCATTACTGAGACCACTACTCTGCACTGTAATCCTGACGTAGACTGACTAGAACTATGTATAATTGCAGCTAGACTTACCCTAATAGTGTATCCTTTGTAGTAAAACTATCATGCAATTTGCATAAATTGTTGCTCGTCATTCACTTTCATTAATTAATTCATTCTTTCAGTCTTGTATACAAGACTGCCAAATCCAAATTCTTTGAATAAATTCTGCTTTAATATTCTTCCTACCAAAGCTGTATTGCACTGTGTCAGATTATCCTCCATCTGTCAGCTTCTTGCTAGATCACCAGACTGGCCCATGTCCATCTGCAGCCTAGCAGTTTACTTTCCCAAATATTTATATTGTGGCTTGTATACTTGAGTAAAGTATTTTTAGTCCTCAAGTCATTGAAATAAACTGCAAACGGAAGAGACCCAAGTCCAGACATATTCCTTCTGAAGGTTTATTGTAGTGATCTGTCAGTTCTTTTCAACAGTAGCATTAATATTTATTGTGAATGTTAATGTTTCCTAGACTGGTAATCAAATTGATAAAAGTTACACAAAAGCAATGGGCTTATGAACATTTTTATGGACTTTGTGTCAATGTGTGCCATGTTTTACGATGTGGGTGGTCATGGTCTTCCATCTGCCCTTAATCTGAAAAGAGCCATTGTCACTCGCGGGGAAGACCTACCCCCTACCCCACCCCCAACATAACACCCTCGCTCTCCTCCCCACCCATGACCATGATTGTTCTTGGCAAATTTCTCTTCCAGAGTGGTTTGCCATTGCCGCCTTCTGGTCAGTGTCTTTACGAGATGGGTGACCAGCCATTATCAATATTGCTCAGAGATTTTCTCCCTGGCATCAGTGGTCACACAACCAAGACTTGTGATATGCACCAGCTGCTCATATGACCATCCACCATCTGCTCCCATGGCTTCACGTGACCCTGATAGGGGCGGTGGGGTGCTGAGCAGGTGCTACACTCTGCCCAACAGTGACCAGCAGGCTTGCGGAGGGAAGGAGCACCTTGTAACTCCTTTGGTAAAGACGCATCTCCATCCCACCCTCCCTAATTATAATGTTGCTTTTAATATCGAAGCTAGAGTGGAACTTTCAGCTCAAAAGCTTTTTGATAAAATCCGTCATAGTTTCAGCTATTCACAAAGTACTGGTGCAAAAGGTTTGTTTCAATTGGCAAGGCGTTCTATTTAGAGAGATTGCAGTTATTTTTCGTTCTGGAACAGACTTTTACCTCTTACAATCCAATAACTCTGCAACTGTCCTCTGCACAGCATGATAAACATTTCTGATAAATGGTGGCTGGCTCATTTATAATGAGTTCACAATGATGACACGTAATGAGCATTTTATTTTACTTGGAACTGACTCACCTGAACTACAAGAGCTAAAGTAATGAAATAAAATTATAGTGGAGGATATCGTCCAATGTATTTGAAATTACTCCGACCTCAAAGTTCAAAGTAAATTTATTATCAAAGTATATACTATATATGTGCCATATACTAACCTAAGGTTCACTTTCTTGTGGGTATTCACAGTAAATAGAATCAATGAAAAGCCGCATATGACGGAGATGAACAACCAATGTGTAAAAGACAACAAAATGTGCAAATACAGAAAGAAAAGAAAAAATAATAATAAATGACATAAGCAATAAATATCAAGAACATGAGAGCTTAAAAGAGGTTGTGGATTTATAAGGAGTGTAGTTATAACTTAAACTTGATCATGCTCACAGTCGCTCCTAATAATTGCGCCTGAAGTTCAGCGAGATTGCAGCGTTCCCATTTCCAGCCCAGATATCATAAATGCAAGTGGAGTTGGTGATGTCGGAACATTCTATCACTATGGTTTCTCTAACCGTTCTTGTTTGTTCCGTGATGTCATAACTTTGATTATTAATGATTAGTGAGGACAAAAGTTAATAGATGGTTTATGATTTCCTTGTATTCTAATCACCCCAAACTAACTTGCACCTTATCCGGTGCATAATGGCCTGTCCGTAGCCGCGAGCTTCATTCATCATACAGTATATTAAAACTTGGATTAAAGTTGACTGAAAGCAAAATACTGTAGGTGCTGGGCATTTAAAAAGAATAAAACAATTTTCCCTTTACCCCTGCACCTGAATCCTTATGATGTTCTCTGCTATTCTACATTGTTTCCCCCCACCTCCGAGATTGTTAAGTGCTGAAGGCTCTAAGTGTGAGATATTTCCTATAGACCATTATCCGAGAACTCCTGTGCCATATTGATCTAGAGCTTGGAGCAGCTTTGAGCATCCTTTGCACACATGTTCCTGACCTTCAAAGCTAAGATTCAAGTTTATTTATCTGCCACAATTACAATATTCACTGACACTTGTCATCCTAGCCATGGGAAGCCTGCCCTCCTGACTGGCCAATCTGAATAAAACCTTCTGACAGAACCACACTGGTTCAGGATCTTGATGTTGAAGGATAACAACTGTTCTTTGGCCCCTCACCACCAGGTTCAGGTACAGTTATTTCCCTTCAACCATCAACCTCTTGAACCAGAGTGGATAACTTCACTCACCACAACACTGAAATGATTCCACAATCACTTTTAAGGACTCATATTATTGGTATCACTGTTGGATTGATTGATTTACCTATCTCAAGTCAAGTCAAGTTTATTGTCATTTCGACCATAGACTGCTGGTACAGTACACAGTAAAAATAAGACAATGTTCCTCCAGGACCCTGTTGCTACATGAAACAGCACAAAACTACACTAGACTATGTGAGACAGCACAAGGCTATACTAGACTGCATAAAACAACATAAGAACTGCACTAGACTACAGAACTGCACAGGACTACATAAAGTGCACAAAACTGTGCAGGGCAGTACAATAATTAATATACAAGGCAACAGGTACAGTAGAGGACAAATTACAATAAAATAAATGATGTAGATGTCAGTCTAGACTCTGGGTATTGAGGAGTCCGATGGCTTGGGGGAAGAAACTGTTGCACAGTCTGGTCGTGATAACCCGAATGCTTTGGTGCCTTTTGCCAGATGGTAGGAGGGAGAAGAGTTCATATGAGGGGTGCGTGGGGTCCTTCACAATGCTGTTAGCTTTGCGGGTGCAGCGCGTGGTGTAAATGTCTGTAATAGCGGGAAGAGAGACCCCAATGATCTTCTCAGCTGACCTCACTAGCAGTTGCAGGGTCTTGCGATCCGAGACAGTGCAATTCCCAAACCAGGCAGTGATGCAGCTGCTCAGGATGCTCTCAATACAACCCCTGTAGAACATGGTGAGGATGGGGGGTGGGAGATGAACTTTTCTCAGCCTGCGCAGAAAGTAGAGATGCTGCTGTGTTTTCTTGGCTATGGAGCTGGTGTTGAGGGACCAGGTGAGATTCTCCGCCAGGTGAACACCAAGAAATTTGGTACTCTTAACGATATCAATGGAGGAGCCATCTGTCTATCTGTCTATCGGTCTATCTGTCTTCTGTCTATTTATTCATTTATTTTAGTATTTGTGTCACTTGTCTTCTTTTGAACATTGGTTGTTTGTTTGTCTTTGTATGTAGCATGAAGTGTACTGTTTCTGTTAACAACCATCACATATGAGAATGTGCAGAGGACATCAGATCTCAGAGCCCAAAGTATGGATTCTTCACCCTTTAACTAGGTCTTCATTTGTGTATCTGTTTAGTACAAAATTGTCATCCTCTGTGATTTTTCTTTCCTTTCAGTAGTTGGATGTTCCTTACTTCATAGATGCTGAACATAAAGTGTACTTATGCTGTCTCTGAAATTATATCTTCAGTTATGACTAAAATTAACCACAAGACTGCTCATTCTCTTTCTCTCCCCCCAAGGAGATCAAGGAGAAGAATGCTGGGACGTACATGTGCCAAGTGCAGAACAACAAAACAATGCAAGTTGTAAAACGAGTGCTTATTGCAGTCCGAGTTATCCCTCCGGACTTGGTGCAACTGAATTATCTCAAAGTTCTGTCACCTGAGCAGCAGAACGAATTACAGATCCTGGAGGGGAAGCCAGTGACGGGGAAGCAGAGAAGGTCCTTCTGGGACAATGTGAAGGATCTCTTTAAAAGTGCCAACATGGTTTTTCGAGTGACAGTCACTGGTGTGACAATAGGGGGTCTGTTGGGAATAGTTCTTGTAATCTTACTTATATGCATGTCAAAAAAGAAATGAAATAAATATATATATTTTATTGATTTTGGTGTAGAAAACTTTGCAGCATTGGAGTACTGATTGGTGAGGAGTGCACTAAAGTTCAAAGTAAAATTCTTATTGAAGTATATCATGTCACTATATTCAACTCTGAGCTTTTTTTTTCAGTAAATCCATAATTGGATAATAACCAAATGGAGTGCAACATTTGTAAATATGAGGTCATCGACTTGGGAAGGAAAATAGGAGATCAGATATTTATGTAGTTGGTGAAAGATTGCAGCATGTTGTTGTGGAGAGGGATTTGGGATTGCTTGTGCATGAATCGTGAAGTGTTGGTGTGCAGGTATATTAGGTTTTCGTGAAAGCGTATGGATCGTTGGCCTTCATTGAGGGGATTGGATTTAAGAGCAGGGAGGTCATGCTGCAACACTACTGTGTATTGGTGAGGCTGCAGCGGGAATACTGTGTGCAGATTTGGTCTCCTTACCTGAGGAACGGATAAACTGGATTAGTAGGTGGTGCAGAGGAGGTTCACCAGTCTGATTGTGGAGATGAGGAGGTTGACTATGAGGAGAGTTTGAGTCACCTGGGACTATACTCATTGGAATCCTGAAGAATGAGAGAGGATCTTATTAACACACATAAAATTATGAAAGGGATAGATAAGACAGAGACAGGAAAGTTGTTTCTACTGGTAGTTGAGACTAGAACTAGGGGACAGCCTCAAGATTTGGGGTACAGGTTTACAATGGTGATGAAGAGAAACTGCTTTTCCCAGAGTAGCAAATCTGAAATTCTCTGCTAGAGAAGCAGTAGAGGCTACCTTATTAAATATATTAAATGGCATAGTGTAGAGATCAGCGCAACGCGATTAAATCTTGGGGCATTCAGGAGTTTGGAGTGTAGGTCCAGTGCCATCAGGAAGGAGTTTGTATGTACTCTCTGTGAAGCTAATGGGTTTCCTCCGGGTGCTCCAGTTTCCTCCCACAGTCCGAAGATGGATCCGTGAGTAGGTTAATTGGTCATTGTAAACATTCCTGTGATTAGGCTAGGGTTAAATAGGTGGGTCGCTGGGCAGTGTGGCTCATTGGGCTGGGTCAGTCTGTTGCACAGAGATGGTTGTCCATCAAGAAATTAGAATTAATTTAAATCTCACATCCATCCCACAATGTGAGGGAGTAAAAATCTTCGCATAATGACTCTGTTGCAATGTACAGACATGTGATTTTAAAAGGCTAATGGCTTGTAGAAAGAAGCAGAAGCTGTCTCGTAGCCTGTTGGTCCTGGCTTTAATGCTGTGGTACCTTTTGCCAGTCAGAAGCAGTTTATGGTTGGGGTGACTGGTGTCCCCGATGATCTTCAGGCCTTCTTTCTGTACCTGCTGCTGTGAGTGTCCTCGATGGAGGGAAATTCACATCCCAGATGTGCTGAGCGGTCAGTTCCACTCTCTGCAGTGCCCAGCGATCAAGGTTGGTGCAGTTCCTGTACTAGTCGGTTAGATAGCCCTCTCAATGGTGCCCCTGTAGAAGGTTTGAGGAGTTGGGGGGCCTGAGGTGGAAGAGACGCTGTTGTGCTTTTTTTGCCATACAGCCGGTGTGTCCATCATGTCCGATGGTGACAGGAGCTCTCTGTGGGAGAGTTTTTAAAGCGGAAAAACCATTGCATTGCAGCAGTTCCACTCTCTCAGCCTCAGAAGTCCGAGCCCGGGGTACAGACGAGTGTCACAATCTGGGGTCCCCTGTGTTTGCAGTAGATAACCACCATGTTTTCTGTGGCTTGTCCTGCCCTTCGCTGTCCATGGAGTGTTGCAGTGCTGCTTCCCTTGCCGTAGATCTCACTGTAGATCTCAGCTGGCCAGCCTGCTGGAGCTGACTGCGCATACTAGGATAGGCAGGTCCCTATCTCACTGGGGTAGCATGATCTCACTAACGTGCTGGCTTTCCTTACCTGGTTTAGCCCGGCTGTTGAAGTGGTGTTATGGAAGGTGGCCACTGTTGCATACTAACAGCTTCTTGGAGCCTCTGGTGAGAGCTGGGTGCCTGGTGGAGACCAAAGGTGAGTGGGCTGCCCCAGAATGGACACGGAAAGCCCCTTCACCAGAGGTGATAGCCCTCCCTGGACACCCCCTTCCATGCTGTATCTCTAAATAGGTAGATTAATAGATAGATGGAGAAAGACATAGTTATTTAGATAGAAATAAGGAATATGGGGTAAATACAGGTAGGTGGAGCTGAATCCATGACCACATCAGCTGAGATCTTATTGAATGTTGGAACAGGATCGACAGGCCAGATTGCCTAGTCCTCCTCCTCGTTTCTCTGCTCTGATGGAAAGCACAGCTTCATTAAATGAGGAACACAAATGCGTGTTCATATTTAAGGGCTCATTCCCAGTTGTGCAGAAGATTGAATTAGTTGGAAATGATTGTTTTTGCAAACGCCTGATTAGATATGAAAGATATTTTGAGAGGATTAGATGAAGTGGGGTGGGCTAAGGCGATTTGAGGTGATTGAATTACATGGACTATTTATTCTGTAAACTCAATAAACAGCAAAACTTTATCCAACAGGCTTCAGATGATAGTGGACAAGCAGGTTTTTCAAACTATTAGATGTTTATCCATTAATACTCCAACATCCTCTCAATTCACTTTGATCCCCAGTGTTTTATAGCAGAATAATACATTTTCCCGTGAAGCCAGCTTGTTTAAAACAAGTGCAGGAAACAAGGCTTTGAATTTCAACAGAGTGTTGCAAACCTAACTAGGGAAAGCATGGGAACCAGGGTCAGGGTGAATACTAGTGATAGTGGGATCTGGATCCTAGTGTGTTAAAAAGAGTGCAGGGACCACAGCTGTGTGAAATGACAAACTGCTGCGTGCTTATTCTCGCTGAAACATGGCTCCAGGACAACATCCCATTCCCCATTAATCTTCAAGCCATGCCACTCAGGGACGTGTGTTAATGTTACTTTAATGACGTATGTGTATGCACTGTGCTTTGCACCTTGGCCCCAATGAGGAATGCTGTTTCATTTATCTGTATGCATATGATTGGTTGAATGACCATTGAACCGGAACTTGAGCTTGAAAAAGATTCTAGGGCTGAGTTTGCTGAAGCCAGTCCTGGGCTTAAAAGATTGTGTTTGTGCATGGGTGGGGGGCAGGAACGGGGCTTGTTCTGTTGCCGTTATATTCTGTGTTGCTCTGCCGAGCGTCCTGAGCATGCTAAGTCAGCGCTGGAATGTGTGATGACACTCGTGGGCTGCCCCAGCAACCTTGGAAATGTAACATCTTTTTCCTTCCTTCTCAGTCAACAAAAAGTCCACTGCAGATGCTGTGGTCAAGGCACCCTGCTTCCCCTCCCCCACCCCTTGATCTCTCCTTTGATTGGTTTTTCACCAGGCACCTACCAGCCTTCTCCTTCCCCCCTCCCCCCCCCCCACTTCTTTATAGGGCCCCTGCCCCCTCCCTCTTCAGTCCTGACAAAGGGTCTCGGCCCGAAACGTTGACTGCTCATTTCCACGGGCGCTGTCCAACCTGCTGAGTTCCTCCAGCGTGTTGTACGTGTTGCTCCTCCTTTCTCAGTCCTGATGAAGGGGCTTGGCCCATAACATTGACTATTCATTTCCACAGATGCTGCCTGACCCATTGTGTACTTCCAATATTTTGTGTGTGACACACTTAACTGTATGTTTCAACGTGCATGTGACAAATGAATTTCAATCTTGAATTGCATGTTCAGTGATCAAAAGGAGTGTGGAAACCAAGGCCTCCATGTGTGAATTGGAGGGTGTTAATCAGCAACAAATGTGAAACTATTAGATTTTCCATTGGATTTCTTCAAACCAAACGTATAGCCATGGGCACTTGCATGGGTCCCAGCTATGCTAGCCTTTTTGTCAGCTATGTGGAACACTCTAAGTTCCAGGCCTACACTGGTATTGCTCCCCAACTCTTCCTATGCGACATAAACGACTGCATTGGAGCTGCTTCCTGCACCCATGCGAAGCTCATCGACTTCATCAACTTTGTCTCCAACTTCCATTCTCCTCTCAAATTTACAGTGCTTGGTCCATTTCTGACACATCTCTCCCTTTTCTTGATCTTGGTTTCCATCTCTGGTGACTGTCTATATCCTGACACCTTTTACAAACCCACTGACTCTCCCAGCTACCTGGACTGTACCTCTTCCCACCCTGCCACTGGTAAAAATGCCATCCCCTTCTCTCAGTTCCTCCCTGTCCACCGCATGTGTTCTCAGGATGAGATTTCCAGAATGTCTGAGGTTCCTCCTTCTTCAAAGAAAGGGCTTCTCTTCCTCCATCATTAATGCTGCCCTCTCCCGCATCTCTTCTATTTCACACACATCTGCCCTCCCCTTATCCCCCCACCACCACAGCAGGGATAGTTCCTCTTGTCCTCAAATACCACCCCAGTAGCTTCCATGTCCAGCACTTCCACCGTCTCCAATGAGTTCCCACCACCAAGCACATCTTTCCCTTCTCCCCACCTCCTGCTTTCTGCAGGGATCACTCCCTATGTTACTCCCTTGTCCACTGATCTCCCTCCTTGCATATCTTTGCAAGCAGAACAAGAGCAACACCTGCCCCTCCCTCACTACCATTCAGGGCCCCAAACAGTCCTTCCAGGTGAGGCGACACTTCAACTGTGAGCCTTTTGGGGTCATCTGCTCCATCCAGTGCTCCTGGTGTGGCCTCCTGTATATCGGTGGGACAAGACATAGTTTGGGAGATCACTTTGCTGATCACCTCACTCCATCCGGCAGAGAAAGCAGGATCTCCTAGTGGCCACTCATTTCAATCCTACTTTCCTTTCTCATACTGACATGTCAGTCCATGGCTTCCTCAGGCTGGAGGAGCAACACCTTATATTCCGTATGGGTAGCCTCCAACCTGATGGCATGAACATCGATTTCTCTAACTTCTGGTAAATGTACCCCCTGCCTCATCCTTCACCATTCTCCATTTCTGTTTCTCACTCTCACCTTATCTCCTTGCCTGCCCATTACCTCCCTCTGGTGCTGCTCCCTCTTCCCTTTTTTCCATGGTCTTATATCCTCCTGTTAGAGCCCCCCCCCCCCCACCACACCTCCAGCCCTTTATCTCTTTCACCAATCAACTTTCCAGCTCTTTACTACACCACTCCTCCTCTCCCGGGTTTGCCTATCACCCGCCACCTGGTACTTCTTCCTCCCGCCCCCATCTTCTTACTCTGACTTCTCCTCTTTCGTTCCGGTCCTGATGAAAGGTCTCAGCCCGAAAAGTTGACGGTTTGCTTTTCTCTATAGGTTTTGTCTGGCCTGCTGAGCTCCTCTGTGCTTTGTGTGTGTTGCTTCAAGTTTTCCAAATAATTGGATAGCGGATTATCGGAAGTTTATGAATAGCATTGATAAAAAAATGCTATCTGGGATTACTTGGATCTAATTTTAATGACTACTAAGAACAGTGGAGAAAAAGAGTATTTCTATTCAATAAATTTGCAATGATAAATATTAAACCAAATAAATACTTTAGGACAATAATTAATAAAAGAGCAGAAAAGGTTGTAATATTTTCTGATTTATTATTTTATTTTTTTCTCAAATTCCATGCATTTTAGGCATGCAGAAATTAAATCTACAACACTCTACACTAGAAACATTTAATCAGTAATTGAAATCTACATTCAGTAGCCATTTTATTAGGTTCAAGAATGGAACCCGCTGTGATCTTCTGTCGCTGTAGCCGCTCTGCTTCAAGGTATGATGCGTTGTGGGTTTAGAGAAATTTTTCTGCACGCCTCTGTGGTGCAGAAGTTATCTGAGTTACTGTTGCCCTCTGTCAACTTGAACCGGTCTGGCCGTTCTCCTCAGACCTCTCTCATTAAGGCGTTTTTGCCCACAGAACCGATGCTCACTTCATTTCTTTTATTTATCGTAAAAGTTTATTTCTCTGTAAACTCTAGAGACGGTTGTGCATGAAAATCCCAGGAGATAAGCAGTTTCTGAGATACTCAAACCACCCCGTCAGGCACCAACAATCATTCCACAGTTAAAGTCACTTACATCACATTTCTTCTCCATTCTGATGTTTAGACTGAGCACCAACTTAGCCTTTGACCATGTCTGCGTGTTTTTGAAACCCCCTGGCTGAGTAAGTTTGTGGAAGACACTCTCAAGTCCCGCTAAGCCCGTGAGGTTGAGTCGGCTTGTCCCATCCCAAACCCCGGTTTGTGCGGATGCTGTGTCATTTGCTATCCTGTTACAAATTAGCACCACAAAATATAACAGACAGTGCTCTGCTTACGATTAAAGGAATTAAATTTATGAATCTTAACTAAAGGGTTAGTAAAGATTAACACAAAGAAAAGGGCCCATTATAATGAAACAGTCAAATGTGCACAAGTTGAAGCTCATCTTGAATTTCTCTGTCACTCAGGCGCTGGGCCCTCGGTGAACGTGAATGCCCACACCACCTTCCGAACATCGCTCGCAATCCATCTCGAACAAATGGGTCTCCCACCAGATCATATTCTATGACCGATGCTCCCCAGCGTTTTCTCTCTCCATCTCCCACCGAACACAAGCCCAAGACCAACCTTATTGTCCCTCACCAAGAAAACCTCCCGCTAACTGGACGGCACACATTCCACATCATCCCTCATCCTCAGCGATAACCCACACAGGCTGATAGAACAGACGGTTCTCACAGAGCTGCCAAATGAAATGCCTACAGCATAACAGTAAAGATGTGAACCAGGGCATTACACTTTTATGCATTGAGTTGCTGCCACATAATAGGCTGATTACATATTTCCATTAATAAGGTGTACCTAATAAAGTGTCCCCTCAGTGTAATTGTCTGTTCTTGTGATTAAATGGTTTTTTTCTGCATTGATGTGTTCCTGCTGAAGTAATGCAGTCTAATTTTTTATTGTTATTCCACTGCACATCACAAGGATTTTGAAGAGTGTCTGACAGAGACACTTGGTAAATTAACAGGACTCGAGGCCAATGAATTCTTTAAACAGTTTACATATAATCCTTGGGATAACGTTCGTAAAGCCTGTTACCCAAGAGGGCTTGGTCTCTTGTTAATGAAAAGGTTCGATGGAGAATGGAACCAGGTATGCAACAACGGAGCGCCACAATCCCATAACCATTCGTCATACAGCTCGGGGTTTCTGAGTTCGGAGTTCGATTCAGGCTGCGTCTGTAAGGAGTTTATATGTTCTCCCTGTGACCTGTGGCTGCTCTGGTTTCCTCCCACAATCCAAAGATGTACTGGCTAGTAGGCTAATTGGTCATTGTAAATTGTTCTGTGATTAGGCTAGGGTTAACTAGGTGGGCTGCTGAGCTTGTTGGGCTAAAAGGGCCTGATCCGGGGCTGATCCTTTAGGTGAAATTAAAAAATAATGTAATTCACCTCGCCCACACTGACCTGTGGATCAGATCTAAAACAGTGAGGCGAAAGTAATCTCTGTGGCCTCTTTATTAGGAACACCTGTAGACCTGCTCATTAGTGCAAACATCTGATCAGCCAATCACGTGGCAGCAACTCAATGCATAAAAGCATGCAGACCTAGTCACGAGGTTCAGTTGTTCGGACCAAACATTCCAAGGAAAAACGCTATCTGAATGACTGACCGTTAAATGGTTTTTGGTGCCAGTCAGGTTTATTTTATTATCCCAGAAGCTGCTGATTTCCTCCGGTTTCCATGCACAACAGGTTTATAGAGACTTGCAAAAAACTGAAAACGTCCAGTGAACGGCAATTCTGTGGGCACAAACACCCTATTAATGAGAGAGGTCAGAGGGGAAAGGCCAGACTGGTTCAAGCTGACAGGAAGGCAGCAGTAACTCAAGTAACCACACGTTACAACAGAATAACAGCTCTGAGCACACAACGCTTCCAACCTTGAAGTGGATGGGCCACAGCGGCAGATGGCCACGTAGCCATTGGGTATATACACCACCCAGTGATTCATGAAACAATCCGTGATCTACCACAGGTTATTCCTTGGAAATTAGACATTGCTGTCAGCTGCCTTATCAATCTGCACGCTGATGTCAGTACAGTACTGAGACATCCCCATTCCAACAGCGGAGCAGCCCTGAGAGAGACCCGACCTTGCCACAGCGTTACATAAACTGTTTAGCTTTAGGAAGGGTTTTATGTGCCCAGGACAAACAAACGGCTGGAAAAATGATTGTGGACACTATTTACTCTGCCTTTTCCTGAAGTTCCCTTCTAGAAAGTCCTTCAGGGCTATTAAACAAAAATTTCTTGGCACCTTAAACATTCCTTCCCCGAATGCAGTTACTCTGATACCCCACGTTATCTATTATTCCCATCACTGTTAATGTAATGTCCCCTCTACCTATTACCTTGTCGCCGCTCTGCACTTCCAGCACTTTAAATCTCTTTACATCGTAGCTCCATACTGGTATTTATGGATTTTTGCACATTTTATTCTGTACCCATATTTTAACCTCTAACATTATTTTTATATAAATCTTTATTCTTTGAAAATGTTGCTTTTTGTTGCATGTTGCACCCTGACTAACACACCACCGTAAGTTCCTAATATGTGTAAATGCTTATTGAGAATAAAGTTGATCTTTGTCCTTTGCTAGCACCTAGGAAGCACCTGCCGTACTATAAGTTAATCTGGTACCTGCCAAGGCAAGCACGCTGGATGAAGATATGTGTTGTACAAAGATATTGCAATTCCAATTGCCTGGATAATGAAGGAGGATCTAAGGATTGTCTTAAGTGGGGGTGCAGGAAAAATGAGTTTAGATTTATGGGCATCGGTAACAGTCTTGGGAAAAGAGGGTTTACCTTTGGGAAGACTTTCACTTCTGCTAGAACTAGTTCCGCAATAAAATTAACTATGGCCTTATGTGGAGTTTTGTATGAAATTGGGGCTACCTGGGTGGTCTGTGTCAAAGAAAGTATACAGAGAGGAAATCTGTTGCAAGAAGACCAAATGTACAGCTGTCATAGAGAAGAAATGCGAACTGAAAGTGGGCAATGAGACAATGAAAAAAAAAGGAAGTTCAAGAACTTGGGGAGCACGATAACATCTAATGGTAGGGATGATGTTGAAGTTAGAAGAATGATTGGGGTTACTGGCACGTTCGAGTGTTTGAGCAAGATGCTAAAGAATAACATTAATTCTGTGGTACGAAACAGTGTTTCGATGCTACACTAGCAGTTTTATTTACATTGAGTGGGAAGTGGCTGGATGCGTTGACAGGCACAGTGGTGAAAGTAGATACTACAGTGGGACTTGAGAGATTTAGACAGACACATGTAAATGAAGGGAATGGAGAGAATGGATCATTTGCACTTTCATTTGACATAGTGGTCAGCACAGACATTGTGGGTCAAACAGTGCACAGTACTGTTTTATGTTCTTAGCATTTGCAAACAGGATTAGAGTGAGAAAAATTGTTATAAAGTCAAACTTATCATCTCTTTCTCTGGAAGTCTACAGCATGCACAGCAAGAAATTATGGCTCAAATGGAAATTAATGTGAGAACTTATTACAGAGACACTGTTGCATGGTGACCAAGTCTGGAAACTGAATCTTCCAGATATTTACAGGAAAGAAGGAGAAGAAGAAGGGGATATCTGTTGCTAAAGGATGAAGTGAGAAATGAGCTTGCTTCAGGAGATCAGGATGTAGTATTAGCTTTTTGGGGAGATAAGATACAGCACAGGAAAGATGTCACTGCTGGAATTATTTTTCTGGCTCCAAACAATCAGTTTGACATAAAATGGAGTATAACTCAAGAAGTAATGAAGGATTGCAAGAAAGGATCTGCAATAATGGTGGGTGACTTAAATCTTCATGTAGACTAGACGGATTGGAAAAGGTTGTCTTGAAGATGAGCTCAGAAAATATACTTGGACAGACAAATTGCTGTAGAACCAACCAGGAATAAAATATTTTGATTATGTCGTGTGTGATGAGAAAGGGTTAATGAATGAATTCATCAATTGGAGACCAGTGATCCTCTTGTGATAAAGATTCATATTCAGTTTGAGGGTGAAAACCTTGGGTTTGATCTTTAGCAATTACAATGGTATGAAGAAGTGATAAGAGAAAACAGATTCAATAGTAAGTAGGCAGTAGTGAACTTTTAAGGAGCTATTCAGAATTTTCATCAAGGAAAAAGTGCTAGATCATACACCTCAGTTACGCCACGGTAGAGTAGCAGTCAGTGTGATACTACTACAGGAGTTCATTGTTCAATTCCATCTCCATCCGTAAGGGGTTTGTCTGTTCTCCCTGTGACCATGTGAGTTTCCTTTGGGTGCTCTGGTTTCCTCCCACAGTCCAAAGATATACTGGCTAGTAGGAAAATTGGTCATTGTAAGTTGTCCTGTGATTAGGCCAGAGTTAAATAGGTGGGTTTGCTGGGCAGTGTGGCTCGTTTGGGTTGAAGTGCCTGTCCTGTGCTGTATCTCTAAATAAATAAGAAGTAAATTAAACAAAATAAAAGTCAGTCAAAGGCATGAACACTAATGTAGAGCAAGTGACATTGTGGATAAAAGGAAATCAGAGTTGAGGAGATTAGAGTTTGTAAGAATGCAGAGATGGAGGAGTCCAGGAGCAATCCTGGAGTTCTAGAATTCTTTTCAGTTCCGCTTTAAGGATCTGGTAAAGGTTTAATGACTCCTGCTTTGCTGTAACAACAGATCTTTATTTCTAATCTTGGTCACCAATTTGGCCCATCATACTGCCTTTTGCTCAATAGAATTCTGCTATAACTTTGAAGAAGTTTTCAACTCATAAGCACAAGAGATTCTACAGATGCTGGAAATCTCGAGCAACACCCACACACAAGATGCTGGATGAGCTCTGCAGGTCAGGCAGAATCTATGGAAATGAATAAACAGGCAACATTTATTCCTCTCCATAGACGCTGCCTGACCTGCTGAGCTCCTCCAGCTTTTTGAGTGTTTTGAAACAGTTTCAACTCACTAACCATAAATGCACAGGCTGCAGTTAATCGTTAGGTATGACCCAGTGATAAATAACTTAATTTAAGGCAAGGTGTCTATTTCTCCCCACCCCTCCACCCTCTCTCAGACTAAGGACTGAAGTTTCTATACAGTAGTCACAGAGAGCAAAGGGCTAAAAACCATTGTCCCATCAGCAGCTGGTGAACCATGTGCTAGCAGTTCTTGAATTGTCACCCAATTGTCGAAAATCTTCTTGTTTCGTTTTCTGCTCGCTATCCTCTGGCTCAGTTCAATAATACTACACTTTACTCTTCCATTCCCCATTGTCTGTGTGCTTTCGTTCACAATCTCCAGCCTGCTCTGCACCATCATCTCCTTCCTCTGCCTCTTCTCTCTCGCCTGTGCCCAGTGTTGCCTCCTCTCCGTTCGGCTCCAGTACTTTCCCATCTTTATCTCGCTCAGGCTGTCGTCGTCGGTCGTCAGGCCAGCGCGTTCTTCGCCAATCTTCATCGCACGGTCCTTCAGGAGTTGCTCTCTCAGCTGTTTCTTGGCGGTGACGCTGGTCCCAGCAGCATCCACGCCGTCTTCGGACGGACTTGCGCCACACTCCACCGCGGTCCTTTGCTGCACCAGCTGCATGTAACTCTGATAATGCTGTGCCCGTTGTGGGATGTGGACGGAGCAATCTCGCCCAGTTCTCTGCTGTTCTCCCTGAGCACTGTTCCCTGTGCGGCTGGCTCCGCTTCTGCTGTCGTCACGGGCGGGCCCAGATAAGGTTATGCCGGGCCCACTTTCCGGCGGGTATGTGGTGTAGTTTTGATGGGAGCTGTTGGACCTGTTCTCGGACCGTGAGCTTTCATTTGTGGCGGGACATATTTGGAGACTTTTCTGCTGGCCCTGAACTGTTGCCCTCTCTGTCAGGTCAGAGGCTTCACCTGACCCATGTTTCTGCAGCCTGTCTCCTTCCTGAGATCGCCTCGGTTTAGTTCTGGTGTCCTTCCCGCACTTGCTTTTAGTCGCCACTTCTGTCAGAGTCTTTCTGCCCAGGTCGGACTTGTTCCTTCCGGTGTACAGCTGAGATTTCCTCTCCAGGACTTTCTGAAACCGTTCATACTCCCTGTGACTGATGCTGTAAAAGCCAGAGTCACTACATTCGTCGGAGTCGATAGAATCCCCAAGGCAGATCTCGTCAATCATGAGCTGGTCACTGCTGAGGCCCAGTTCCTCACACCTCCCACAGTTACCTTCTTCCCCCGTGGCATCTTGTTCTGACCCTACATTCTGCCTACTACCGTTCACGCATCCCAGTCCACAGTCTTGGTCTTGAAGGTTAGGAGACTTACACAGGGTGCCTGTGTTTGCCATCTTCTCCTCCTCTGCCTAAAACACAAGAAGCAAACACGCTCAGTGGCTGTGCACCTGCACATTAATGCAAATATCTAATCAGCTAAAGATACCATTATGAATTTAGTTTTTCGGCTCTTTGTATGAAGGCTATTTATGTTCAAGTTTTGAGCAAATTCTCATCTGGCATGGCAGTGTGGAACAGATTGTAATATCATAAATAATTAGTCTCCAAATAAGTTAATCTTAACTGGCTGCTCAGATAATTTCAATATTCAATGCTGCTAGTTTATTTTTTTGGCTTATTTTAAAGGTTATCATGTTTACTAGTGGATATCGCATCCTTTGTGTAGAAGTTGCCCTGGCTTCTTTTTAAGACCAGGGTCCTTTGATTTGTCCAGTAGATGGAGCAGTTTCTCTCTCTACTCACGAATCTTTCAACAGTGTATCTTGGTCAAATGTACCCTCAGTTCTTTTTTGAGGAAATTACAGACGGATCCTTGCAACTTACCCTTATCATTTAGGCCAGTATGAAACTGCAGAATATACCTTTTGATCCCTGTCTCCAAACTCATTCAAATGCCTAGACCCAGGACCTCACATTCTTTCCTTAATTCCTCTGACATCCAATCCTCATCTCACTCTCAAAATCTCCAATCCCACATTCCTTCCCACCCCAGTAATCATGTTAACCCACCCACCTGTCTCCACTCTCTGACACCCAGGCTCTCTCCCAACACCCAATCCTCACCCCGGACCCCAATCTTACTCTTGTCCTGTTGGTCCCAGGCTTTGGGCTGGGACCGTTGACCACCACTCCTGTCCATTGCCACCCACTCTGCTCTCTGGTCCGATCCTTTCATGAAGGCTCCTTTACCCCAATCTTCAGCACTCTTCTTTCCCACTTACTTTCAGAGCTCCCAGTTCAGGAGCCAGTCCTCAGCCAATAGCTACCAGCCCCAGACCTGGAAATGGAGAGTGTACTGTGCCTTCCCCATAAGACCCAATACTTTGCTTTGAACTTTATCAACAGAATTTCAATTACATTTCATATTGAACCTTTAGTCATAATGTTCTTTAGGAATCTTTCACTCTGTTTGTCTAGACCATTTGTTAGAGAGTGCACTTTGAAAAGACGTGCAAAAAGCTCATTTCTCCTTCAAGGGAACCACACTCACCTCCATTTCTCCCTCTATTTTTACATATTTGTAGGAGGTTTAACAGTTGGTTTAAATACTCCTTTCTAATTTGACCTACATTCATTTTCTTTGCATTTTATAATGTTATAATCAAATTTTGCTGTCAGAAAAAAATTCTTCCAGATCTTAGGCTTATTATTCTTCACAATGTCAGAAATCACCTGCGCTGCACTAACTACGCAAGACAGAGCTGACGTTGCTGGTAGTCAGCAGGGACTCAAGAAATGCAGCTACGATCTACGCAAGATCATCAAGGCAGCAAGATGACAAAACAGGGACAAGTTTCAGGCACAGCTCTCCACCAACAACACTCGCAGCTTATGGAAAGGTCCACACAACATTGCCGACTTCAAGGCTAAACACAGTGGCCTCTCTCCCAGGTGAGCTAAGTCTTTTGTACACTCGGTTCGATATTGCCAACACTGAGCCCCCGAGGAGAGCTGCTGATGTGACCCGCACCTCGGTCATCTCTGAGGCTGAAGTACGCAGCTGTTTCCGATGAGTGGACAGCTCAAGGCTGCAGGACTGAATGGCATCCCACGGAGATTACCCAGAGTATGTACAGCACTACTGGCTGGTGTGTTTGCTGACATTTTTAATCCCTCCCTCTCCGAGTGCAGAGTGCCCTCTTGCTTGAAAACTTCCACCATTGTCCACGTGCCTAAAAACACCAAGGTAACATGTCTGAAAGACTGGCGTCCTGTCACACTCACCTCAATAATAAGAAGATGCTTTGAGAGTCTGGTCAAGGACTACATCTGCAGCTTGCTACCACCCACACTGGATCCCTTACAATTTGCCAACTGATGCAACTGATCGACAAATGACGCAATAGCCACAGCTCTACACGTCCTTACACACCTGGAGAGGAGGTATGCGTACGTGAGAATGCTGGTCTTGGACTACAGTTCAGCATTCAACACCATAACTCCCTCCAGGCTCGACAAGCAGCTCAGAGACCTGAGTCTTCACCCTGCCCTGTGCAGGTGGATCCTGGACTTCCTGTCAGATTGCCAGCAGGTGGTAAGAGCGGGTTCTCTCACCTCTGCCCCTCTGACTCTCAACACAGGAGCCCCCCCCCACCTTGGCTGTGTCCTAAGCCCCCTCCTTTACTCTCTGTATACCCATGACTGTGTTGGCACCCACTGCTCCAATCTGCTAATTAAATTTGCAGATGATACTACATTTATTGGCCTTATCTCAAATAATAATGAGGCAGTCTACAGAGAAGAACTCATCACCCTGACACACTGGTGTCAAGAAAACAACCTCCACCTCAATGTCGCAAAAACAAAGGAGCTGGTTATGGATTACAGGAGGAATGGAGATAGGCTAACCCCTATTGACATCTATGGATCTGGGTTTAGGGTTAGGGTTAGGATTAACAGTTTTTAGTTCCTCGGTATACACATCACCGACGACCTCACTTGGCCTGTACATACTGGCTGTGTGGTGAAAAAAGCACAACAGCACTTCTTTCACCTCAGGCAAGTTGAAGAAGCTTGGAATGAGTCCCCAGATCCTAAGGACTTTCTACAGGGGCAAAATTGAGAGCATCCTGACTGGCTGTGTCATTGCCTGCTATGGAAACTGTACTTCCCTGAATTGCAAGACTCTTCAAAGAATGGTGCGGACAGCCCAGTGCATATGTGGATGTGAAATTCCCCCTATCCAGGACATTTACAGTGACAGGTGCGTAAAAAGGGCTCAAAGGATCATTGAGGGCCCTAGTCACCCAAACCACAAACTGTTCCAGCTGCTACCATCTGGGAAACGGTACTGCAGCATTAAAGCCAGGACCAACAGGCCATCAGACTGATTAATTCATGCTGACACAATTGTATTTCTAAGCTATATTGACAGTTCTCTTGTATATCTTACTATACATACTATTTATTACAAATTACTATAATTTGCACATTGCCATTCAGACAGAGATGTAAAGATTTTTACTCCTCATGTATGTGAAGGATGTAAGAAATAAAGTCAATTCAATTCAATTCGATTCCATTGTTCATCAACCAGTATAACTTTCTAATTTGCCACTAGTCTAATTTCCCAACACTAATTAGCCACTTGTCCTTCATGCTTCTGTAATTGATTTCATTTAAGTTACAATATTCTTCTGATTTAAGAATGTCGCTGTCAATTTCAATATGAGATTACTTCATATTGTGATCACTCTTCCCCAGAGGATTCTACACATGAAATTTTTAATTAGCTCTGTCTCTCTATGAAAGATAAAATCTTAAATATCCTGTTCCCTCATTGGTTTCACTACTTAATGTAATAGGAAAATTTCTCAAATGCTTTCTATGAATTAATCCTCTAGACTGGCCTTGTCAAATTGATCTGTTCAGTCAATATATTATTTTTAATTCTCCATAATTATTGCATTATGAATATTGCTGGCTTTTTAAAAGTATTATTCCGTCCTTGCTGTAGCTACCAGGCGATGCCTCTGGTTTATGGGAAGCCTATAAATGAAACCCATGAGTGTTAATCATCATTTATTCATTATCTTTATCCATACTGATTCAACATTTTGATCATTTGAGCTTGGATCATTTTCCTGTTACGACAATTGTTACCTGGGATATTCACCAGTTTCTCAACTTCTCCATTTTGACTATGTTAACACGGAGGGAAATGAGATTGATTTAATAAATGTTGACGAGACTCTCAAGTAGGCACGTGGATGAAAATAAAATGAAGGGCTATGTGGGAGGGAAGCTTTTACGAGGGAGGAGCACTTAAGAGTCTTGACGGAGGTGTACAAGACGATAAGAGGCAAGGATTAAGTGGACTGCCAGAGAGAGAGGATTTTTCCTTCGATTGCATCGGCTAATACAAAGGGGCATAATTTTAAGGTGATTGGAGGAAAATATAGGAGAGAGGTCAGAGGTAAGTTTTTTACACAGGAAGTGATGGGTATGTAGAATGCATTGCCGGGAGTGGTGGGAGAGGCAGGTAAATTAGGGACATTTAAGAGACTCTTAGATAGGTACATGGATGAAATTGAAGCACTATGGAGGGTTGATCTTAGAGCTGTTTAAAATGTCAGCATAACTTTATGGGCCGAAGAGCCTGTACAATGCCGTACTGTTCTATGTTGTAAGTTCTAGACTCTTAGATAGGCACTCAGATGAAAGAGAAATGGAGGGCTGTGTGAGAGGGAAGCATTAGATTGATCTTAGAGTAGGTTTAAGGATTGGCCAACATTGTGGGTCGAAGAGCCTATATACGCAGTTGTGTTTGCATTCTATGTTCTATTTGTACCATTACTTCATCTGACATACAGTGGTTCTTGCATCAAGATAAAGTGCTTTTCACTTTGACCTTTTACCAGTTTCCAGGCTTGCACTGTTGTTTTGCTGATATGCAGTTTCAATTAAACTCTTTTCCCCTTTCAGAACACAATCTGCTTATCAGCAACCAGGTTACAATACTGTTCTTCTGCCTCGGTGGCTAATCGATAATCAGTAAAAAAAAAGTGTATTGAGCATTTACAATCATCCCTTATATATAACTTATGTTTAATAAATTGACTAGTTCCGATGGCCAGAGAATAATGAAAATGGAACAGTACTGTTCAGATTTCTCATGAGTAAGAACACAGGAGCTGGCCATTCAGCCCATCATGTTAATGCAGACTCTTTGAAAGAGATTTTAGGAGAGATTTGCCATATTTGTTACATGTACATCAAAACATCAAAACAAAATGTGTTTGCTTCAAATCAGATCAGCGAGGATTGTGGTGGTGGTGGGGTGGGGGCCTGGTGGTTAGCAACCCGCAAGGGTTGGCACATTTTCAGCGTCAACATACCATGCCCACAACACACTAGCTCTAACCCATACATCTTTGGAAGGCGGGAGGAAACTGGAGCACCCAGAGGAAACCCACACGATCGGGGGAGAGTGGAGAAACTCCTTACAGTGAGTGGCAGGAATTGAACCCCGATTGGTGATCTCTGGCACTGTAAAGTGATTGTGCTAACCGTGTACATCCATTTCAATTGAAGAGATTATTCACACAAACACGAGGAAATCTGCAGATGCTGGAAATTCAAGCAACACACACAAAATGCTGGTGGAACGCAGCAGGCCAGGCAGCATCTATAGGAAGAAGCACAGACGTTGTTTCAGGCCGAGACTTATCAGTTCTGACGAAGGGTCTCAGCCCAAAACGTGGACAGTGCTTCTCCCTATAGATGCTGCCTGGCCTGCTGCGTTCCACCAGCATTTTGTGTGTGTTGAAGGGATTATTCAATTAGTTTAGCTCCCCTGTTTCTCCTTTTGTAAAGATTCTCTTTTCCACTTTGTTTCAGTAGTTACTTTTGAAGCAGCTTCCACTGCTCTTTCGGGGCAAGATATTCAAAATCATTAAGTAAAAATATTTCCTTGCATCTTTGTTCTCTTCCGTTTGGTGGTGTAAGGAAGGAAAGACGCCGGCATAAAATAGTACATCTGTAGACTCTGCACATTAATCTCTCACGTCCCCCTGAGGTGATCACTCTAGGAGCCTCTGGGTTAGGACACAGTTCTCAGTTACCTGGTGGTGGTATCCATTTTCCACCCTAGGGGCAGTGCTGGGATAGTCCATGCTAGGGTTGCAATGGAGGTCGGCTGTCGTTCCATGCAGGAAAAAGTACCTGTCCAAGGAAAAATAAATGGGAATCAGTAAGTGTTCCTTATCCTTCTGAAAGACAGAACCATTTGGGAGTCATTGGTTTAGCGAATCAGACTAATCCTAAACCAGGCGTTCCCAACCTTTTTTATGCCACGGACCCTTACCATTATCTGCAGGGTCTGTTGACCCCAGGTTGGGAGCCCCAGTCCTCACTAATTCCAGCTTATTCTTCCCCCGTTCTGATCAACTCCTCCAAGGTTCTATTGCTCACCAAAAGACTCAGAGCAAATACAGGGGTCAACCAACCCATTGACCCATGTATCCTTGGAATAGGGTCATTGGGCACTATAGCACAGAAGCACAGTCTAGTGCTGAACTGTTACTCTGCCTCATCACATCAACCCGCAGCTGGGCCATAGCCCACCATTCCCCTCCCACCCAGGTGTATAGGAGAAATGTGGTCAGAGAGAGAGATGCAAACTCCACACAGGCAGCACCAGAGATTAGGGAAGAACCTTGTATGCTGGAACTGTGGGACTGTGACTCCACTAATTGTCCCACTATGTGACCATGTGGGTTTACGGGCACCACAGTAACGTGGTGGTTAGCGTAAGGCTTTACAGCATCAGCGATTTGGGTTCAATTCTTTCCGCTGTTTGCATGTTACCCACCCCCCCTCCAACCCCATGACCTCCCACGTTACAAAGGCATATAGGTTAATAACTTGTGGACATGCTATGTTGGCACCAGAAGCTTGGCAAGACTTGCGGGCTGCCCCCAGCACATCCTCTGACTGTGTTGCTTATTGACGCAAACACGTGACAAATTAATCTTATATGAGGAACTTAATCTGTGATTCCCCTCCAGTCTTGGTGGCAGCACAGGTTGAGAGCAGTCACTGAATCTGGGGTAAATTATTCTTAGTTCATGAGTCCATGTGGGAGTTGTTTCCAAGGCCTGCAGTCATTGCCTTTCCGTCATTGTTTCTGAGGCAGTGTAGAGCGGCTGGTGAAGGCGCTCCCACAGCGAAGGTGGGTGGAAGTTCCCCAACACATCGTAAGAAGGTGATGATGATTGAGGAGCAACCTTCTCTTTCTCAGGGAAATTAGGAGGGGTTCTGGAGGAAACTTTGGCAAATTGTGGCAGATAGAGATATGGTCACAGAGCCATACAGCACGGAAACAGGCCATTTGGCCCAACGACCTTACTGACTAAGTTCCCTTTGGACAAATACATGGATAAGAAAGGTTTAGAGCAGGGGTTCCCCACCTTTTTTATGCCATGGACCCTTACCATTAACCTTGGGGCCTGTGAACCCCAGGTTGGGAACTGCTGTTTGAGAAGGATATGGGCCAAACCTGGATAAGTGTGACTAGCTTAGGTGAACACCTTGGTTGGCATAGATAAGTTGATCTGAAGAGCCTCATTCTGGGATTTATAACTCTTTGACTCAATAAGCTGGTGCCATTTACCTGAATTTGACCTGCATCCTTCTAAACTTTTCCTATCCACGTAACTGTCCAAAAGCCTTTTACATGCCATAACTCTATCTGCCTCCATCACTTCCACTGGCAGCTCATTAATCACCACCCTCTGGGTGTAAAATATTATCCCTCTGGTCCCTTTAAACCAATGCTCCCTAGTTTTGTTCTTCCTACTCTGGGGAAGAGACTTTGTCAATTAACCTTACCTCATGATTTTATAAAGGCCTATAAGATCTCCCGTCGGTCTCCTATCCTCTAGGGACGTCCCAGCCTATCCAGCCTCTTTTTATAACCTAAGCCCCACCATTCCTGGTTAACATAGCTGTAAATGTTTTTTTGCACCTGCTCCAATTTAATGACGTCTTTCCTCTAGAAGGGCAGCCAGAAGTGGACTCGGGTGCAGAGCCGCAGATGGTAAACATGGCAGCAGTTCACGGGATGGTGAAGGAAGTCAAGACTGGAGGTCACGAATGGACCTACTTCCTCCTGGATAGCTGACAAGTGTTGGAGCTGCACTCGTCCAGGCAAGTGGAGAGTATTTCATGACGTTCCTTGTGGCTGGAGGAGAGTCTGCGGTGTCGCAAGGTTGAGTATCATCCTGCAGCATACACAGGCTATCACCTGCCTCTCTAAGCACAATAATATGGTTGTTCCATTTATATTTCTCAATAATGATGGCACTTTGATATTCCTCGGTCTCAGCCCTCCACCTTATAACTTCTGGAGCAACATATAGAAAATGCTGGAGGACATCGGCAGGTAAGGCCACATCTACGTAGATGTATGAGCAGTCAACATTTTGGGCCAAGACCCTTCATCAGGACTGGAAATGAAGGGGGAAGATGCCAGAATAAGAAGGTGGGTGGGAGGAGAGCGAGGATAAACTAGAAAGTGACAGGAGAAGCCACAGGTGTGTGGGGATGAATGAAGTAAGAAGATGGGAAGTGAAGAGGGGGAAATGACAAAGGGCTGGAGAAGAAGGAACTTGATAGCAGAGGTGAGTGGACCCATTTGCAGAATATCTTGAGTTTATAGCTTCCAGGTCTTCTTTGATAGCTCAATTCAATCTTCTGATGAGCTTCGAATGGGGTATTCCATTAGACACCCTCCCATGTGATCACCCTTCTACTTTTAAATGCTGTAATTGTGCCTGTCTCTATTAAGTCCCCTGATAGCTCATTCCAGATACCAACCACCCTCTGTGTGAATAAGTTGCCCCTCAAGACTCTTCTAAATATTTCCCCTCTCATTTTAAGCCCTTTAGGCTTGGGCTCCCTTACCCTGGGGAAGGGACTGTGGATATTCACCTGATCTATATTCCCCTGATTTTATGAAGCTCTACAAGGTGATCTCTCATCCTCCTGTGTTCCAGTGAAAAAAGTTTGATTATCTCCAGCCTCTCCTTCTACTCCTTTCAAGGGATCCAGTGGTAGTCCCTATTGGATCACAGGTGGGAAAGACAGCAGATAGTTGTACTCACCCATCGCAGAAGGAAGTAGACCGTGAGGCCATGTCACCTGACAGGTCGGTCTGCGTAGCAGCATCTCGACTGCGCCTGCTACAAGCGTTTCTCCGTAGCACTCGGACAACAACGTGTCCTTCTTCACCCTGGAATATTTCAATCGTCTCGTTCTGTGCGCCTGTGGAGATTTCTTCTCCATTCACCTGTTGGATTCACAAGACCATTTGAAACATTGTTGGTTTTCTGTTCTGTTTAGCTATCTCAGCAGCTCAGTGGCCAAATGCATTACCTGGGTTGAAATGGAATCACCAATTGAACTCTCATTCATTGAGTCATAGAGTTACCTAGCATGGAAATTGGCCCTTTGACTCAGCTCATCCAAACCTACCAAGATGTCGACCTGAGCTAGTCTCAATTGCACGCATTTGGTCTATGTCCCTCTAAAATAGGGGTTCCTAACGTTTTTATGCCAAGGGCAATACCATTAAGCTTAAGGGATCTGTGAGCCCCAGGTTGGGAAACCTGCTCTGCTCCAAGATGTTTTAATCCACTCTCCTCAAGCTGAAGCTGAGTCATGCTCTGGTTGCTGCGGGCTTAGCGTCTGCGAGCCTTGTGGCGATCTGCCCCTCTGTGTGACGGACTGAGACTGAGGCTATGGACCTGCTCCACCTGCTCTGAGCTTTGGGTTCATGGACTCAATTTTGTTCTGAATGCTTGCTTTATTGTTTGCATGTATTGTTTTTCTCTCTGCACATTGTTAGACTTCTTTTGAATTGGGTTCTTTCAACTTTCTTGTTTAGTGGCTGCCTGTAAGCAGATGAATCTCAAGGTTGCAAAACTTATACATTCTTTGATAATAAATATATTTGAACTTTGAACCTTTACCATACATGTGCCTGTCTAAAAGCCTTTAAAATTTTGTAATGTGCCCATCTCTACCAGTTCCTCTGGCAGCTCGTTTCATATATCTTCGCTCACTGTGTGAAAATGTTGTCCCTCAGGTCTCTGAAAATTTCCCCTCTCTCCTTAAATCTGTGTCAGTTAGTTTTAGACTTCACTAATCTGCTAAAAAGTTTGTGGAAGTCAGTACACTGCATTGGCAATTGGTAACAGAGCCTTCAACATAGATGGTTGGTAAGAAATAGACACCATTAGATGTATCATGCCATCACACAAGAGACATCTCTCTTTGTAGCCGGGAGAACATCTGAAGTAGAGTCGTAGAATTGTACAAGACAGAAATGGACCCTTGAGTTCACTTTGTCTGGCAGTGCTGACGAAGTGTCTCAGCCCAAAATGTTGACTGTTTATTCTCTCTGTAGATGCCACACGACCTTCTGAGTTCCTCTGGCATGTTGTGTGTGTTACTGTGGAGTTTCAGCATCTGTAGGATTTCTTATGCCCACCCTGTCCATACCCTTCACTTCTTTCTTTCTCAAGGTGGCTGGGGTTCTGTCGGAGTCTGTGATCTACATCTACACTGAAACTGCGGTTCTTCACTGCTCTGGGTTCCCACTCTTGGAGCTCGCTCAGTGGCCTAATGTTTTTAACATCTCCAGCAGTGACCTGGAAGATGTGTGCCCTTGTGGTGTGACCCTGCGGCCCTGTGGATGACCCGATTCCTCATAGGTGTTGCCAACTGAAGCGTCGCAGGAGATTGGAACCTTGAGACAGTGGGTGCGGCCGTTGGAGGCCTCTGCACTCGAGCAACCTTTCTCTCTCGATGGTGGGAGAGAGCTTACTGCTGATACTTGAGACTGGAGAACTCCAAAGTGACGCTGCAGACGGTGACATTGAAACAGCGAGCTGTTGGTCCCCCTCTTGCTGTGGCAGGCGTGATGCCTCCCTCTCCATTGTCAGTGTGAGAGAGAACCTGTCAGAAGTCGAGGTGCGGGGAGGAACAGTGGTTTTTGATGGACCTTAGGTCAAGGTCTCTTTGGGGGCTTTGCTATTGGTGGTGGGGAGCTGATGATTTCTCCTGGAATAAATGGGGGGGGGGGGTTGATGCTTCACTGCTGTTTGTGTGTGGGAAGAGGGGTTTTGGGTTCTACGTTTTTCTGTCATTCATTCTTTGCGGCTTCTGTTTCGAGTGTGTCTGCTGCGAGTAAAAATTTCAGGTTGTATTCTGTATACATTCTCTGATATTAAATGGAACCATTGAACTATCTGCACTAATCCTAATTGCTTGCATTAGAACTGCATCCTTCTTTGTATTGCCCACTTAATTGTCTGTCTAAGTGCCTCGTAAACATAGCAATTGTATGTGATTCTTCTACCTCCTCTGGCAAAACGTTTCAGAGGGAATTTACTGTTGAACATTGATCATTGAAGATGTCTTGGGTTAGATCCAGTTGCCTATTAGGATTGGACAAGGTTTACAGAGAATTTAATCAATCTTTGATTGCTTCTTTCATCTTCAGCAGGGTCTCCTGGCTTTTGGGGTGGAGTGGTACTGTTGCGAAGCACATAGAGCTGTTTTAAGTCTAAGTGAACAGCTTAGTCTTCGAACAGTCTGAGCCTGTTTCAAATGCTCAAAGGCCCCGAGTTTGATTCTGACTTTCAGTGCCACCAATTCTGAGTTTGCACCTTCTCTCCATGACTGAGTGGTTCCTTCCCATATCTTGAAGAGGTGTCGATTAATAGGTTAATTGGTCACTGTGAATTGCCCCTAGTGTGTAGCTGAGTGGTAGAATCAGGTGGGAACTTGATGGGAATGTGGAGAAAATATAATGGATTAGGGTAGGAGTAATCAAAGAGTGCTGCCTGTTTCTATGTTGTGTTGTCTCTAACTGTGATTGTTCCTGCTGTCACCCCACAGAAGTTATTACAGTACCAGTTTGGTAGGTGATGTTTTCGTTCACAAGAGTGGTTAATGATGGATGAATGCAGGATCTCACCACCCACTGCAGTGTAAAACCCACTGGCCTGTGCATCTTTTGTGATTCAATAGACAGCCTCTTGCCTCGGAGTGAGAAGACCATGGCTTCAAACACCACCACAACGACTTAAGAATAAAATTTGTACTGAAACGGCAGTACGAAAGACTGCATGCTTTTGCGGAACGTACTAAACTGAATGAAAATATGAGATTATTTAGCAAACTAGAGACATGAGAGTGCTTTGAATCTGGAGCAACAAGGAGGAGCTCAGCAGGTCGGGCAGCATCTGTGGAGGGAGATGAGCAGTCGACGTTTCAGGTCAAGCCCCTTCATTTGGTCCCAATTTTCTGCCGTTGCTGTTTTGGGATCTTGCCATGCACGGCCAAGGTGTCGCATTGACCTCCAGAACCCACCCTAACACTGAGGTGTGGGGTCCATGAAAGGCAGGGCAGGAAATATAAATCAATTTCAAAATCTCTTTCTCTTCGGGTGGTTTAAAACGATGATTAGACTTAACTAAGGTCAGGTTCTGACCCCCTCAGCTGAGTCCAGCACTCATCTGAGTTGAATTGATGCGCAGGAGTAGACCATAATGAATGTGGATCGCTAGAAGTCCATCGAGGAGCAGGCTAATTCTATTACCAACTGATTGCATTCAGACAAAGTGCAGACACAAGTGAGCTAGTAATGAAACATAACGCTGTAACTAAATTGAGGAAATCCATAATGTAATTAAGCCGGCCATTTATTTTTCTCCATGAAGCCAGATGAAAGTTGACAGCATTAAAGAGGACACCAATGATGTAGGGGAATAATTTGAGAAAATACTGGACAACTGAAAACTTGAGATGTGAGTGGGAGCAGGAGAGACAAGTGTGAGCCCATCTCAAACTGTGAACTTCAGATAGGATTGTTCCTTATGTAACGTTGCCGTCAGTTTGCCTCAGTCAGCACACTTTCTGCCTTTCCATATTCCAATCAGCTCTCATCTACAGATCTGCAAAAACAGAGGCTGTGGACACTTGATGTCAGGAGCATCGGAATGCTGGAAATAGCAGCTCAGGCAACATCTACGGGGACAGAAATGGAGTTAACATTTCAGCCTAAAGGTTAGAAATACACTCAAGAGCCACTTTATTTGGTGCACCTGTACACCTGCTCACTATTGCAAATATCTAATCAGGAAATCATGTTGCGGCATTGAATAATGTGTAAAAGTTTGCGGACATGGTCAAGAGGTTCAGTTAGCACAAAGACAAGAAAATTTCACGACATGTGCTGGTGATAATAAACCTGAATCTGATTCTGAAAATCTGAGATGCTGGAAATTCAAGCAACACACACAAAATGCTGGAGGAACTCAGCTGGTCAGTCAGCATCGATGGAAAAGAGTAAACAGTCAACTTTTCAGGCCAAGACCCTTCTTCAAGATGGCTGAAACATCGACTATTTACTCTTTTCCATAGATGCTGCCTGGTCTGTTGAGTTCCTCCAGCATTTCTGAATGGTCCATAAACTCGTGAACACTGTGTCATTATTTTGCTCTCTGTTTGCATATTTATTACTGTAACCTATTGCATTTTTTATGTATTGCACTGTACCTGTGCTGGAAAATAACAAATTTCACGTCATATCTAATAATAAATCAGATGCTGATTCTGATTGCACTGAAGCAAGTACGGAGGCTTGGAAAGGGAAGAACAAAAGTACTGTGAAGGAACGTGTCAGCGTGGGCGATTAATTGGAAAAGGGATTGATGGCACTGGATGGTCATGGGGAAGATACACAGCAGTGGAATTGAACCTGGGTTGCTGGTGATGCAGAGCACGTATTATGTGTTTCAATGTCTTATCTAATGTGCCTGCCACAACCACTGCTTCTGGCAGACATTCCAAATATGCTTTACAGTGGGTAGTTGAAACTGCCCAGTGTATCACTGACTGCTTACCTGCCATCAAGGACATACATACAGAAGCTTGCCAGAAAAGGGCCAGTAACAAAAATGAAAGATCCCACCCACCCTGCTCAAGGACTGATTGCCCCTCTCCCATCAGGGAGGAGGCTGCATAGCATCCACACCAGGGCCACCAGACTCAAAAACAGTTACTTCCCCAAGCCTCAATACCTCTACCCATGAACCCACCCCACCACCACTACTTCAACATTTCCTGCCACCTTATGTACTGACACTCCTGTGCTTGACGTCACTTTGTGTCCTGTATATACTATCAGCTTATGTATATAAGCTAATCATATGTATTTATACTTATTGTGTATCTTTATTCTGTTCTTTATGCTTGTCGTGTTTTTTATGCTGCTTTTGATCTGGAGTAAGTATCATTTGATTCTCCTTTGCACTTGTGTATTGTCAGTAACCAATCTTGAACCTTCAGGTCCAAGACTCAGGTCTGTCATAGGCAATGAATGTAAAGCCAGGGTTCCTGGTGATCTTATGTTCAATTACCACCCAGCCGTCAGCTTCCTCCTGAATTAAAGAACACCCAGTCTCGCTTTCTGTAACCAGCAACAACGACCTTATCTGCTGCATCCCTCTGTGCCAGGTTCTCAGCTGCCTCCATTTTTGACATTTCCTTGCTCTTAACTCCTCTGGCCATTGAGGGGCAGCAAAGCACCAGCTGATGAAAGGTTCTGCCCTGATAGGTGGACTTAATAACACGCTTCACGATTTTCTTTACCACAGGGACACAAAGCTGCAGTCATTTTGTGCCTTTGGTGTATTAATCCTACCTGGGATGTTTTACTGAAGTTTAATTAGGCTAGAAGTTTCCATTGAATCATATGGGAACATAGGAACAACAAAGAAACAGTTGGAGGAACACAATGGGTCAGGGAGCATCTACGGTGGGAAATAGACAGTCAACATTTTAGGTTGAGGCACTAGGCCTAGATCAGGCATCTTGACCTGAAATATTTACTGTCCATTTCCCTCCACATATGCTGCCTGACCTGCTGAGCTCCTCCTCTGCTTTGCTTTTCTGTTGCTCCAGATTCCAGCGTCTGCTATTTCTTGTGTCTCCCTGAGGACACAGGAGGCTCAGTGACAAAGTTAGCTGAGGTGAGAAGTACTAAAGATCATCTTAAACATGGCAGAGACCATTTTCAGGCTAGAGAGGAGTGCAAGGACCCTTTGAGTGGCTTGGTGAACCTTCCCAACATAAGCCCCTGAATCCTCTAGCATTTTGTATATAAGCTAATATTATGTGTTTATGTGTGGGTTGCCCAATACTTCCAGCATCTACAGAATCTCTTGTGTTTAAGATTTGCTGCTCCACTGTGAAGTCTCTTCGCAGTGTGCCTACCCTGAAGAAGTCCAGATCCACTCATTGACAGTTCAGCTGGACCCTCTCTCACAGTTTTCCCCTCCACTATGAACTCTGCTGCTCCCCAGCTCTTCAACCACGTACACTCACTACAGCAGCCAAGTGTCCTATGAGATTCCTTCTTCCTCAGCCCTTTACCTCTTCCACCTATCACCTCTCAGCTACTTACTTCATCCTCCTCTCTCCCCAACTCATCTACCTTACTCCTCACCTGGACCCACCTATCACCTGTTAGCTTTAGTTATTCAGAGATACAGCACGGTAAGAGACCTTTCGGCCCAGAGAGACGGTTCTGCCCAATTATACCATGTGACCTATTAACCTGCGAACCCATTCATCTTTAGACTGTGGGAGGAAACCGTAGCACCTGGAGGAATCTAATGCCACCAGGGAAGAATGTATAAACTTCTTACAGACAGTAGCTGGAATTGAACCCTGAGAGCATTACAGTAACTGCAACACCACTATGGTGGTGGCTATGGAACTTGTACTCCTTTCTCTTCCCATTCCCAGACCTTCTGAGTCTGACTTCAGTCCGCTTCTGTTTCAGTCCTGATGTAGAGTCTCGGCCCAAAACGTCGACTGTTCAGTCCGCTCCATGGCTGCCTGACCTGTTGAATTCCTCCAGCATTTTGTGTGTGTTGAGCCAAACCAAACCACGGACTGACTTCCATTACTGTGCCACCAGGGAGAGAGGCAGGGGTGGGCTTCGGCAAAGCGGAACATCAGTTTGCTTCATGGTGCCTCTGTGGCAGGACGTGGGTCCTGATCCTGGCCTTATAGGAATCCTGCCAGGGGTGTAGGTGAATCCAGGATAAGGCTTTGGTGAGATGCACCCTATGGCTGAATAAATGCTCACCCCAACATGAGTTGTAGCCACTTGGAAGAAGGTCATAAGACATAACAGCAGAATTAGGTTATTTGGCCCATCGAGTCTGCTCCATCATTCCATCATGGCTGATTTATTATCCCCCTCAACCCCATTCTCCAGCTCCTCCCTGTAACCTTTGATCCTTACTAATCAAGAACTTATCAACCGTTTTAAATACTTGGCCTCGAATTTGCTTGTTTATTGCTCTTGATTCCAGCTTCTGCAGTCCTTTGTGTCTCCCTGAGGGTCGGTGATAAAGTTGGCTAAGGTGAGAAGTACGTCTTAAAGGTGGCTGAGAGGGGAAGATAGTTTTCAGGCTGGAAGCAAGAGTGCAAGGCTTGGCGAACTTTCCCAACATAAGTCACTGAGCAACATCTGTGGCAACATGTTCCACAGACACAAGTGTGGGAGGAAGGACAACATCAGTGAGGAACTGAATATTGACTAAGAATCCAATACCTTGATTGATGGTCATGAATCAATAGTGGAGGAAGTACACAGCTATGGACATATTCAGCAAGCTGCCTTCTCACCTAGAAACGAGAGGGGGCAGTCAGTCAGCTGGTCTAACTCACAAAGAGCAGAGCGCATATGGGAGACACAGAACAATCTCCATCACTGTGCAATTGAATTGCCAGCAAGGGAAAGGGAAACTTGCATTCATAAAACATTTCTCATCTTCCTCTAACGCCAATGTTTTACAGGCAATGAACGACACTTAGTGCCCAATCACTGAAATAGAGCAGTGATTTTAGGCACAGTATGCTGAAATATGAAAGCGACCAGACATTCAGCTTAAGTGATGTCTGAAGGAGGGATAATATATCTGCATCTTTTGTGCTGTGGAGTACTTTTGTCTTTGCCAGAGAGAACAGGAAGAGCCTCGGTTTAATATTCACCCAAAGGATGGTGGGAATGTGGAAAGAGCTGATGGAGAAAGTGGTTGGACAGGCACATGAATAGGATATGGGCCAGACATGGACAAGTGGGACTGGCTTAGATGGGCAAATTGGTTAGCATGGATGAGATGGGCCGAAGGACCGGTTTCCCATCTGCATTCATCTATGAGTCTAATATCTCAAATAGGGGTAGCACCTCTCTCCAGTCCAATCTGCCAGAACCATAGGCCGCTCACTCATCTTCAGTCCTCACCGGACACTCATCCATCACCTGTGGCTCCAAGGAGGTTTCTGCATGTGATAGTGGCCACAACCCGTTACACAGCGAGGATAGCCTGTGGATCTCACACTCCGATGGGATAGGGACATGCCTGTCCCAGCCTGAGAAGCCAGCTCTGGTGGACTGGGCAGGTGAGATCCAGTGGCCAGGCAGGTGGTTCTGCAGCTCTTCATGGAGAGCAAGCTGTGCGACAAAGCACTGAAGAGGTCACGGTCATCTGCTGCAATCAAAGGAAGACCCCAACTGTGACGACACCCGTATCACTGGACTAAGACTTCCAAAGTCAAAGAGAGCGGAGCTGCCCCGGTGCAATGGTTTTTCACTTTAAAAACTCTCCCGCACAGGTTTTGATGCACATTTCTCGTCATCTACTGAGAGACTGCACAAATCTAACTCTCATCGTCAGATACAGAGGACAACCGATGTATCTGTATCTTCAACCACAATGTAGCACCTCCAAGTGTGCAGCGTGTCCTTGGCTCCAGGACGAAATGCACTTCATATACTGCAATGGGGTACGCAGCTTTTAATGGATGCAGGGGCGCAGCAGCTCCTGACTTCAGATGCTGTCCGCGTGGAGTTTGCACGTTCTCCCTGTAACTCTGCAGGTTGCCACTGTGCTCCAGGTACCTCTCACGTCCCAAAGACATGCGGTCTGGAGGCTGGCTGGTGTGAATTGAACATCGAACATCTAAATGGCAGAAGAATCGAAGAGGAAAGGAGAGGGATACTTACTAACAGCAACTTAGATGGCAGCCAATCAGCCAATTTCAGCTATCTTGGCTCTCAAATGAGCAATCCCATCAATCTCCTTGCTTTAATGAAATAAGCAGAGGGGAATGGGACTGATGGGAGCTCAAGTGGCCAAAATGAGCCGAGTGACCTCCCAGAGGGCATTTTATTAGGTACAACTGTATAACTGCTTATTAATGCAAATATCTAATCAGCTAATCATGTTGCAGCAGCTCAATGCATAAAAGCATGCAGACATGGTTAAGAGGTTCAGTTGTTGTTCAGACAAGGTATCAGAATGGGGAAGAAATGTGATCTAAGTGACTTTGGTGCTGACAAGGTAGTTTGAGTATCTAAGAAACTGCTGATCTCCTGGGTTCTCCACCCATAGCAGTCTCTAGAGTTTACAAAAAATGGTGTGAGAAACCGAAAATATCCAAGAAGTGACAGTTCTGTGGGTGAAGATGCCTCGTAAATGTGAGAGGTTAGAGGAGAATAGCCTAAGTGGTTCAAGCTGACAGGAAGGTGACAGTAACTCAAATAATTGTGTGTTACATCAGTGGTGTTCAGAAGAGCATCTCTGTTGCACAACACATTGAACCTTGGGCTACAGCAACAAAAGACCACGAACGTCCACTCAGTGGCCACTTTATTAGGGTCAGGAGGTACCGAATAAAGTGGCAGCTGAGTGTATGCTGCCATAATTAAGTAAGAAAGAATGATTCAGATGAATAAAGTTGAAGCAGGCGGTGATGTTATGTACAGTCTGGCTCAGCCCTGGGCAATACGCCTACATTATCCTGCTGCCTCCAAACAGATGGGGGAGGAACACAGGCTGTGGTGTTCTGCGAATAATAATCTCTCCTTCACATGTCTCAGTGCGTGTATTTGCATTGCTTTGAATTGCCTGTCAAATATCAAACCCGCAGCAGCGGGATTTTGCAATGTTTTCGGAATTAGAGGTGAGATCTCCACTGACAGGCCAGGGTGGGAGGAATTCATCTCTCTTGATGACTTTTTTTTTGTATATCAGCCCGGAACAGGTACCTCAGAAATCTCAGTTTCTCTCCACCGTTGCACAGCAAGCATCACTCAATGTGCTTCATGCAACCTGCAGAATCTCCAGATCCTTTCACAGCACTTCCTTGTCTGAGCCAACCTCTCACATTACATCCTCTTTATTAATGAGCAACACTCAAGCTGATGAAAAGGAAAATTTCATGTGCTGGAAATGCACGAAGAAAATAGAAAAATCTGGAAGTGTTTCAGAATCACTCCCCGCATCCCTTTTGAACTTATTCTCTCTCACCTTAACTGCATACCCTCTAAAGGTGAAAGATTAGCTCTGTTTTTCACATGTGGATTGAAATGTACAGTGAAAAGCGTTACTTGCGTCAAATCAAATTAGCGAGGATTGTGTTTGGCTATCCTGCAAGAATTGGCATGCTTCCGGCATCAAAGCAGAAGTGCCCACAACTTACTAATCCTAACCTGTACGTCTTTGGACTATGGGAGGAAACTGGAGTGAACAAAATAGAGAGAGTACAGGGGAGATTTACTGGAACGTTACCTGGGTTTCAGCACCTAAGTTACACAGAAAGGTTGGACAAGTTAGGTCTTTATTCTTTGGAGTGTAGAAGGCTGAGGGGGGACTTGATAGAGGTATTTAAAATTATGAGGGGGATTGATGGAATTGACGTGGATAGGCTTTTTCCATTGAGAGTAGGGGAGATTCAAACAAGAGGACCTGAGTTGAAAGTTAAGGGGCAAAAGTTTAGGGGTAACACAAGGGGGAACTTCTTTACTCAGAGCATGGTAGCTGTGTGGAACGAGCTTCCAGTAGAAGTAGTAGAGGCAGGTTCAATTTTGTCATTTAAAAAAAAATTGGACAGGTATATGGACAGGAAAGGAACGGAGAGTTATTGGCTGAGTGCAGGTCGGTGGGACTAGGTGAGAGAAAGCATTTGGCACGGACTAGAAGGGCTGAGATGGCATGTTTCTGTGCTGTAATTGTTATATGGCTGTATGTTATATGGAGTACTTGAAGGAAATCCACATGGACTGCGGGAGAACTACCAACTCCTTTCAGACAGCGCCAGGAAGCAAGCCCCAAGCGGTGATTGCAGCTTTGGCCCTAGGAAAAGGATGCCAGCTATCCACCATATCAGGCAGCTTCTGCGTGACGAAGAAGCAGGGTGTACAAAGTACAGAGTGAGAAACAAGCTGCTGCAGGAACTCAGGCAGTGTCTCTGCAGGCAGGGGGGTGGTTGACAGTCTGGGTCGAGACCCTGCCTCGGAACTCATGCAGGATCTCGACCGGAACGGTTGACCAAGAGGAGGAGGTAGAGAACCTAGAGATATGGTGTCATGCCAAAAACCCTTTCCCTCAATGTCAGCAAACCAGAAGAGCTTGTCATTGACTTCAGAAAGCGGGGCAGCTTACAGTCTCCTATTTATATCAACATTGCTGAGGTCAAGACCGTTGAACGTCTCATGATCTTAGGAGTGAACTTCAACATCAGTCTGTTCTAGGCCCACCCACAAAAAGAAAAGTAATCACCAAGAAAGCTCACTGGCGCCTCTGCTTCTGTGAGACGCTAACGAAACTTGGCATGTCTTCTTTGACCTTCACCGACTTTTATCAAAGCACTCTGGAAAGAAACATAGAAACATAGAGATCTACAGCGCATTACAGGCCTTTCAGCCCACAATGTTGTGCTGACCATTTAACCTACTCTAGAAACTGCCTAGAATTTCCCTACCGCAGAGCCCTCCTGTCTGAATGCATCACCGCTTACTTGCTGTGGCAATGCTCTGCAGATGACCACAAGAATCTGCAGAGAGTCATGGACACAGTTCAGCTTATCATGGAAACCAGCCAGCTATATAGACACTGCTTATCCATCTCACAGCATTGGTATAGCAGCAGCACATTCAAAGACCCCAGCCATCCCGGGCGTTCCCTCTTCTCTCCCCTCCTCTCCTCCCATCAGGCAGAAGGTGCAAAAGCCTGAAACCACGTACTAACAGGCTCAAGGACAGCTTCTGCTGCTGTTATAAGACTACTGAAAAGTCCTTTAGTATGATAAATATGATCAGAATCGGATATATCACAGGCATATATTGTGAAATTTGTTAACTTTACAGCAGCAGTACAATGCAATATATAATAATTGAGAAAAAACTGAATTCATATGAACACACACACACACACACACACACACACACACAGACACACACACACACACACACACACACACACACACACTCACACACACACACACACTCACACACACACACACACACTCACACACACACACACACACATATATAGATGCCATCAAATAAGATGGACCCTTGACCTTTCCGTCTACCTGCACCTTACTGCTGTTTGCACTGCGCTCTCTCTGTAACAATAACACTTTATTCTTCATTCTGTTATTGATTTCCCTTGTACTACCTCACTGTTGTAATGAAATGGTCTGTATGGATAGGATGCAGGACAAGCTTTTTACTGTCCCTTGGTACATGTCCTGAAGAAGGGTCTCGGCCCGAAGCATCGATTGCTTAGTCCCTTCCATAGATGCTGCCTGACCTGCCGAGCTCCTCCAGCATTTTGTGCGTGTTGCCTTGGTACACGTGACAATAATAAACCAACTCACCAGTTTACCACCCCTTCTGCTTCACAGATGCTGCCTGACATGCAGAGCTCCTGCGGCAGTTTGCTTTTTGCCTTACAAAGGGCAGGTTTTGCTGATGGGCTACTGACCTGGAACACGAAGGTGCTCTGCTCCTCGCCAGTGTTGTGTGACCTGCCGAGCGTTCCCAGAGCGTCTGTTTTTACTGAGTGCTGAGTTCAGGATGCGCATTAGGTAGGCTGGATCAGTGGGATCCCTTTGTATGTGGGCCCACTCAAACTCCACTCCCCCCCCCCCCCACCCATTGCCTTCAGCAATCTGTCGCCTCGATTCCCAAATATTTGCTTGTGAATGTTTAGCAGATTCTCGAACACAGACTGAGCCTGTAAATCTTGAGTTTCCAGTTGAATTATAGCTCACTGTTTGTTCTGTTCAACAGCTACTAACCTAGTCCCATCTTCTACACTGCTACACCCTTTTCTTTATTGAAGCCACTTGCTAGGCTGTATTTTCTCTCCCAAGATGTTATTGTCTCTTTTTAAAGCTTGACGCTGAAAGAGTTTGGGACATTTGCCTGTAGAAAGCACCATAGCTAAGCTCATTAGGACCTTATTAGTCATACAGTAACCAAGAACAGAAATGGGTCCTTTGGCCCACTTAGTACACCTCTCATCAAACATTAAGTTAGAGTAATCCGACACAATAGACATACAGTTGAAACAATGTGCTGTCTTCTCATTGCTACCATCTGGAAGGAGGTACAGAAGCCTGAAGGCACACATTCAATGATTCAAGATCAGCTTCTGCCCCGCTGCCATTTCTGAATGGACACTGAACCCATGAACACGACCTCACTACTTTCTTACTTCCTATCTTTTGCACTACTTATTTAACTATTTAATCTATATCTATACCTACCATACACCACAGTATTCCTTTACTCTCTATTATCATCTATTGCTGCAAAGTTAACAATGATGTTAAACCTGATTCTGATTCTGATTATGAGCAGAGTAGTTGGTGGTTACGGCACCAGCTGTAAGATTGGGGTTCAATTCCCTTCGCTGTCTGGAAGGAATCTGTACGTTCTCCTTGTGACCATGAGTGTTTCCTCTGGGTGCCCAGGTTTCCTTCCAAATTCCAAAGACATATGGGTTAGTAAATTGTGGGCACGCTATGCTGGCACCAGAAGCTTGGCAATACTTGCGGGCTGCCCCCAGCACATCCGCAGACTGTGTTGGTCGTTGATGCGAATGACAAATATCGCTCTATGTTTCAACATTTTAATGTACATGTGACAATAAAGATCAAATCAAGTTTAATTATCATTCAAGCCATACATAGATACAGCTGAATGCGACATCGTTCATCTGGGGCCAAGGTGCCAAACATTCAAAATAGCAAGCAAACATTCAAAAATAGCGAGTAACATAATTCAAAATAGTGAGCAGGGAACCACAGAACCATAGAACAATACAGCACAGAAACAAGCCTTTTGGCCCTTCTTGGCTTTGCTGAACCATTTTTCTGGCTAGTCCCACTGACCTGCACCTGGACCATATCCCTCCAAACCCCTCTCATCCATGTACCTGTCCAAGTTTTTCTTAAATGTTAAAAGTGAGCCTGCATTTACCTTTTTCACTTGAGAAAAAGAAACATATATATGATCCAAGACCCTGAGTGACAATGTCCAGCAACTGATGGTACAATCTTTCAACAGTGTACGGATAGCACAATATAGCACATGCAATCCAGCCTGACATTCCAGCACTCAAACACGAGCTGTAATCAGTAACCTTTATTCTTTAATCTTTAAATTGCACTTAATTCTCTCAAATTCTCATTAATCCCTCCCCTCCTTTACCCATAAATTGAACCAGGATGGGCTGAATGGCCTAGTTCAGTTCCAATGTCCGATGGTCTAAATTCTATCATCCACCTACACACTACCGGCAATTTTCAGCAGTCAATTAACCTGTCAACCCCAACATCTTTGGAAAATGAGATAACATTAAAAGTCAGGGGGGAAATGCATATGGTCACAAGAAAAACATACTCCAGAGGTTAGGGTCACTGAAACCGTGGGGCAGTATTTGTACTGGGTGCTCCATGGTACCAAGAGTTATTGGAGAAAGGGTCCCGGTATATTGTTATAGGTCAAGTGTTCCGACTGATCTTATCTATTCTTGATTGCTTCCAACTCTGATTTAGAAGTCTGCAGGTTAAAATTGTGCTCCCTGGACTTCAGAACTACTCTGGGGTGATATTCTACAGTGGTACAAGGGAACAGTGCAGAGTCGAAGAGAGTGTATTTCAAGTGAAGGATTAAACCAAGTCCCTGATGCCAACTTAAGATCGGAGTTAGGCCATTCCAGTTCAATTTTAATTGTCATTCAACCATACATGAATACCCAATGAAACAGCACTACCCTGGGCCAAGGTGTAAAACGCAGTACCATCAGTCACACACAGCACGAGGCAATATAGCACATCTAATATATCAATAAAATACAGTCACACAAAGGCAAATATAATCCAGGACCCTGAGTCCATGAAGGTTACAGCAGTCTGCAGTTGAACACAATACAGCTTGTCTTTTGCTGAGCGAACACTGGGGGCAGCACTGACTCCAGCTTGGATGCCACTCCACACTGCCCCCGGTGGAATGCACTGACTCTGACACCTCTCTTCCGGGCGGCTGTAAACAGGTGACACCATGGATCGAGGCCTAGTCCTTGCTATCCTGCTTTTTGCCCCTGCCGCCTGCCAATAAATCAGTGCATCGGACTTGCACCATTGCACATGAACAACATCCAACAGGATCTTGCAATCGCAAGAAAAGGGAATAAGATGATCATTCTTGGACCGTACACCTCCTTCACACACTGACTCCACTGATGCCTCCCTGACGCGCCAAGTCCAGCTCCTTCAGTTTCTCCACCAATGAGGAACTGGCTTATGGGGGAGACCTGCAGAACTTTAAGTTCTTAATGTCCAGCAGTGGCTTGCAATCATAAACCACACGTTTTGAAAAAGGCAATAACACTTTTGGTTGACCACTGCGATTTTACCAGAAGTCCCATTCAGGTATTCGGTTGATTGGTTATCCCTCTCAACTCTATTCTCCTGCCTTCTCCATGTAACCTTTGATGCTTTTATTAATCATGAACCTATCAACCTTCACTTTCAATATACGCAATGGCTTGGCCTCCATAGCCATCTGCGGCAATGAATTCCACAGATTCACCATCTTCTGGCTAAAGAAATTCTTCCTCCTCTCTGTTCTCAAGGTGTGACGCATAGCCAAGTGGTTAAGGCGTTGGACTAGTGGTTTGAAGGTTGTGAGTTCGAGCCCCAGCAGAGGTAGCGTGTTGTGTCCTTGAGCAAGGTACTTAACCACACATTGCTGCAGTCCACCCAGCTGAAAATGGGTACCAGCGAAATGCTGGGAGTTAACCTCACGGTAGACTGGAGTCCTATCGGTGGGGAGTGGGGGGGAAGTCTTGTACTCTCAGTCATTTCACGCCATGGAAACCAGCATAAGCACTGGCCTGATGAGCCTATATGGCTCAGGACAGACTTTAATTTTAACTACGTTCTCAAGGGACATCCTTGTGATGCATCTGATGTTCTCTGATCTAAAGTGGACATCAAAGTTCTATTTGAAGAATGATAAGGCTGTCTAATAATGTCTCCATTATTTATCCCTCAATGATATAACCAAAGCAGATTATCTCATCATTATTCCATTATTTTTATGGGAGTTACCTACATGCAAATTGGTTGCCACCTTTACAGTATTTCAATAGTTAGTAACTTATTGGTTGAGGTATGTGATGCACCATCAATAACTCACTCTGAGACGTAAAGGCGAGATATCGGCTTTTATTGACTGGAAGAAGGAACAAGCAGTGAGTGACCACCATACTACATCCTGGAGACTGAGAGGCCGGGCTCAGGCCTCAGATCGCCTTTATACCGGGGTCTGTGGGAGGAGCCACAGGAGCAGTCAGCAGGGGGCGTGTCCAGACAGGTATATGTAGTTCACCACAGTATGTGAGGCTGTGAGGCAAGTGCAAGACTGCTCTTTCTATATACGATTCTAGGGACGTAAATTGCTAACATTATAGACCACTAAAGCACAGAAAACAGGCCCTCCAGCTGAACTTCTAGCTGAACCATATTGTCTAATTATGGTAGTCCCATATGAATGTATTTAGCCTATATCTCTCAAAATCTTTCTTATCTACCCATCTGTCCAAATGTCTTTTACATCTCATAATTGGACTTGTCTCCTCCATTTCCTCTGGGAGTTTGTTACTCTGACCTCTGTGCGAAAACGTAGTCCATCAGGTCCCTTTAAAATCTTTCTTCTCCCACTTTAAACTTACACTCTCTGGTTTTAGACTCCTCTGACCTGGGAAAAGACATCTGTGCCTCTCATAATTTTATAAATCTCCGTAAGGTTATCTACAGTACCTTCATAATATTACTCATGACCATGATACTTTAATTTATCTAATTTGGTCAGATAGCCCCCACCCCACACTATCTATTAGTCCCATCACTGCACTGTAAACACTACAAACCACTTTTTAATAACAGTGTTTATACATGCCTGCTGGTATTGATATATTTATGCACATTTTATTCCATTTCCATACTTTGACTTATAGCTTTATTTTTTATATAATTCTTTATTCTTCATAATTCTCGAATGTTTTGTTTTGTCGGATGTTGCACCGTGACCAACTCGGCACAGTGAATTTCTAATACATTTATATGGCGAATTAACTTCATTCTTGATCAGCTGGCCCTTTAGGGCCCAGACGTGCACTTGAACCTCCTCGGGGAGTCTGAGGAGATCTCGGGGATAATGTGAGTGGTGCACAGAGAAGGACAAGTACTCATCTCCTGCAGAGGAGCTATAAGAACACCAGGTTCTTGCCACGGGAGAGTTAATGGTGATTTCAGCCTCTGCTGTCCATCTGTGTTCCCTTTTCTGAACCACTCAGCTAATAAAGCTTAGTGCCAGCCATCCAAATTTTGATTAATCCTTTCTAATCCCTGGTGAAATTTTGATTTTTGTCACCTGCGTCTGAATTTCTGGTTCATAATTAGAAATGCCTAGCAACAAATAATTACACTGGATCACTTCTTAAATCTGAAGTGGAAATCTGCAGTTTTCGTTGGATACTAATGTTTGGATTCAATCTGTCTACTCCATATTGGAGCTTGTCAACCTTGCTCCATATGTCCACGGTAAAGAGTAAGCTTTCATAACTTCATGATCAATATTTTCAATTAATGTGTTTCAATGGGGTTACCCAGTGAAGGGAATTAAGAGCACGTTTTTGCTCCTTTCATCTCCAAAGATTGCTTCATTACAACAGTAAGTACACTTCACTAACGTTTTATTGGCTGCAAAGCTGTTTGTGACCCTCCTTCGCACAATGCTGGAGGAACTCAGCAAATCAGGCAGCATCTATCGAGGAGTTTAAACAATCGGCGTTTCGGACCAAGTCCCTTCACCAGGAGTAGCTGTCCTAATGAAGGGTCTCAGCCCAAAACGTCAACTGTTTATTCCCCTACATCGATGTTGCCTGACTTGGCTGAGTTCCTCTAGCATTTTGTGTGTGCGTGGCTCAAGGTTTCAAGCTTCTGCAGAAACTCTTGTGTTTGCGCTTGTGGCCTTCCTCCCTTATCAGTCCTTTTCACTTTATCTTTCTTACCCCCCTTTCAAAAGTTATTAACCCTTTGGACGGACTGGTACGCAAGCTGCCACTTACATACCAGACCAGGCAGAAGGCTCAGAGGGACCTGGGTTTCTGATCCAGCTGTAGTTTCTCCCTACTCTGCTGAGCAAATCAGAAATGTGTATAGACAGCCTCCTGGGTGTCAGGCTCAGGCTTAGAGACTGAAAGGGATCACATCTGACACCACTGAACTTCAGACATTGTGTGCACTGACAATTCCTCACTCTAATCATTTTCCCTCAATATTGCACACTGGGTGTTGAAATCCCTGACTGACATATCAGGATTTCTAAATTCATTTATATTCTGAAATGAAAACATTATACAGAAAATACAGTATTTGATTTTGTATCTTTATGCTTAACGGAAATCTTAATGCTCCTTAAATATACTTGTCTTATACATACAAAGAAGAGCAAAGACAATTCTTAAATACAAGAGGTTCTGCCCCCTTCCTTTCCAGTCCTGATGAAGGATAGCTCACTGTTTATTCATGTTTATAGATGCTGCCTGACTTGCTGAGTTCCTCCAGCATTTTGTGTATGTAACAAAGACAATTCTAATGTCTTTTCCATTCCTGGCTGTGTGGTCGTGACTGCGGAGTGTGTGTGAAAACATTCTTCAGTCCATTAGTGAAGTTGATGAAAACTAAGGGCTTTGTTATAAAACTGACAACCATCTCACATTCATCCTCTTCTGGCATGTTTGTTACTGTGGGTGTCACTGACAAAGCCAGTAATTAGTGAACATCCTAATTGCTTTTCATATATTTGGTATGTCAGCAAAGGCTCTTGAAACTTTCTGTAGATGCACAGTACTTTGGTTGTATCACTGCTTGGCCTGAATGTTCCAATGTGCAGGATCACAAGAGACTGCATAGGGTTGCAGATTCCACCAGGTCCATCATGGGCACAATCCACCCCAGCACTGAGGGGATATCCAAGAGCTGGTACCTTGAGATGGCATTGTTAAATCAGATTGCTGCAGGGAGTAGGAATGGGCTCCCTCACCTCCAACCCTCTGACCCTCAACACTGGAGCCCCACAGGGCTGTGTCCTAAGCCCCCTCCTTTAATCTCTGTACACCCATGACTGTGTTGCCACCCACAGCTCCATTCTGCTAATTAAATTTGCAGATGAGTCTACATTGATTGGCCTTATCTCAAAAAATAACGAGGCAGCCAACGGAGAAGAAGTCATCACCCTGACACTGTGGTGTCAAGAGAACAACCTCTCCCTCGATGTCACAAAAACAAAGGAGCTGGCTGTGGCCTACAGGAGGGATGGAGGCAGGTTCACTCCTATTGACATCAATGGATCTTAGGTTGAGAGGGTGAGCAGCTTCAAGTTCCTCGGCATACACATCACCGAGGATCTCATTTGGTCTGTATGTACTGGCTGTGTGGTAAAAAAAGCACAACAGCACCTCTTTCACCTCAGATGGTTGAAGAAGCTCAGCATGAGTCCTCAAATCCCAAGGACTTTCTACAGGGGCACAATTGAGAGCATCCTGACTGGCTGCATCTACCTGATATGGGAACTGTACCTTCCTCAATCGCAGGACTCTGCAGAGAGTGGGGCGGACAGCCCAAAGCACCTATGGATATGAACTTACCACAATTCAGGACATTTACAGTGACAGGTGTGTAAAAAGAGCCCGAAGGATCATTGGGGACCCGAATCACCCCAACCACAGCAGCTACCATCGAGGAAACGATACTGCAGCATTAAAGCCAGAGCCAACAGTCTCTGAGAGAGCTTCTTCCACCAGGCAATGAGACCGATTAATTCACACTGACACAACTGTATTTCTAAGCTATATTGACTGTTCTATTGCACATATTGCTGTACATCTTACTGTACATTCTATTTATTACAAATTACTATAATTTGCACATTGCACATTCAGACGGAGATGTAACATAAAGATTTTTTACACCTCATGTACGTGAAGGATGTAAGAAATAAAGGTAGCTCAATTCAATAAAGACCCTCACCATCTGCAACATGTCCTTTTCCTGTTACGACCATCAGGAAAGAGGTACAGGAGCCTCACTCAGTCCCAGTAGAAACAGACTCTTCCCCTCTGCCATTTGATATCTAAATGGCTTATGAATGCAATCTTGTTTTCCCATTTTTTGTACAATTAATTTCTCTTGTAACTTAGAGTAAGTTGATGCAAAATAACAAATTCCAAACAAAATAACTAAGCCGGTGATAATAATTCTGAATCTAAGATGGTATTGAGTTGTCTTCTGAACTTTTGACAGGTAGTTCCAAGATGTTGACAGTTCTATTCCACTTTCCGCTCTGCTGATGTCTAACTCTGCCTCATTCACTCCCCACTCAGCTCCTATGTGCAAACTTCATAAGAAATTCTGTACACTGCACACTAGTGGGCAAGTACTACGGAGTCCATGGTACTCCACGTTCACTGCCTTCAAAGTCTGGAGACCAAACATTAGGTTCAACGACTCAAATGATCTGATGTTTTTTAGAACAGTCAGCTTTAAACTTTTCTGTGGTGGGTGGAGCACTCTATAGATATTAACAGATGTGGAGAGACCCTCTATAAATATTAATCTGCCATTGGAGACATTGCACATATTAATCTAAACCCTGCGAGCCTGTGTAAATATTAATACACATCCTGAGACCCTTTTCAAATATTGATGCACAATCTGGTCCTGTGCAAGTATTAATCTCTGCCTGGACATACTGTGAAAATATAGTTACCAGATACTATCTGTTTGGATAGCCTCCAACCTGGCGGCATGAACATCGATTTCTCTATCTTCTGGTAATATTTCCCCTCTCACTTCTCTCTTTCCATTCCCCACTCTGGCTCCCCTCTTATCTCTTTTCCTCACTTGACTATTACCTCTCTCTGGTGCTTCTTCTCCTTCTCTTTCTCCCATCATTCCCCCTCCTCTCCTATCAGGTTCCTTCTTCTTCAGCATTTTACCTTTTCCACCTATCACCTCCTAGCTTTGCGCGCCATCCCCACCCCTCTCCTCCTTGCCAACCCTTCTTACCCCTCAGCTGGTTTCACCTATCCCCTGCCAAATCCTGTGCAGGTATTAATCTATGCCCAGACATACTGTGGGAATACAGTAGCAGATAGTGGACAGTGCAGTGATGATGTCTCCTTGTGTGGAGAACAACTCAACTACCCCAGCAGCACATTTCCCAAGTTACTTCCATCATTTATACCTGCGTGGGTAGCCTCCAGCCTGACGGCATGAACATCAAACCTGCCAGTTTGAACTCCTTTCCCTCCTCCCCAACTTCTTATTCTGGCTTCTGTCTCTTTCCTTTCCAGTCCTGATGAAGGGCCTTGGCTGACACGTCGATTGTCTGTTACTTTCCATAGATGTCGCCCAATCTGCTGAGTTCCTCCAGCATTTTGCTTGTGTTGTTATCAGACACTCTTTGTGCTAATCTAACTCAGAAATACTCTGTATAGATCATTTGACATGCAGAGAGACCCTGTTTCCCTTTGCTCCCAGTTAACTTTTACTAACTTGTCACCAATTCAGGCTTTAACAGCCTAGTACCATAAGCATGAGACAAAAGCACCCTGGGTGACAGACTTTCAACAAAGATTGTCTTGAACAACTCTCTCTCTGCTTACCTTCTCCCTGCTCTGCTGTCACGCACAGAGCAATAGCCTCTCTTAATGTCATTTAAACTCAGCCGCTGGAGACATTAACTTGCTATTGTGTAGCTGGGGCCTGGACAAACAATTTGGTTTGTGAGGGATTTATTATCAGCCCAAACCCTATTACCGTAATGCAGGGCAGAAATAGCCAAATCTTGTTAGGCTCAGACAGCACCCGACGCAGCACACGGTGCCTTTCTTCTTAATCAAATCAATTAGCTTCTTTCAGATGTCTCTGTGCTTTACAGACAGATAACTCCACGTGCAGGTCCCATAGGTCGTGAGTTGCCAGCTGTGTCTCAGTGGGTTGCATGCGCACGGCACTGTGGATCCAAATCCCACTGCAGAGACCTGAACACAATAACCCAGGCTGTGTGCCCTGGCGTGGCACCATCAGAGGTGCCAGCTTGCAGACAACGAGCTAAGCAGAGGCACTCCCGGTAGATGTACAAGATCTCTGAGCATCATTGTGGAACTTCGGAGAGACCTCCTGGTACCCTGACAAATATTTATCCCGAAGCCAGTATCTCTAAAAGCAGGCAATCTAATCATTGTTCACATTGACTACTCCATTTGCTTTATGACAATGTACTATCTAGCTTTCAAAGGCACTTAACTGGCCCTAAAATCCTCAGGAAGATGTTGAGATGCTGAATTGTAGGGAGGCAATGTATCAATACGTGCTCCTTTTCTCAACGTTCAAAGTTCCCAGTAAACTTATTATCAAAGTACATATGCTTCTGTCACCATATATCCCCCTGAAATTCATTTCCTTTTAGGCATTCGCAGTAAACAAAGAAGTACAATGGAATCAATGAAAAGCCACACACAAAGACTGCCAAACAACCAAAGCACAAAAGAAGTCAAACCGTGCAAATAGAAATAAATAGTCAAACAAACAAACTAATGAATCATTTATCAGAATATGAGTTGTAGAGTCTTTGAAAGTGAGTCCATAGCTTGTGACACACAAGAGAAAATCTGCAGATGCTGGAAATCTGAGCAACACACACAAAATGCTGGAGGAACTCAATGGGCCAGGCAGCGTCCATGGAAAAAAGTACATGAGACGTTTCGGGCCAAAACCCTTTGTTTTCATTTTCGGTACAGTGGTTCTAGAAATTTTGTGAACCCTGTAGAATTTTCTCTGTTTTTGCATACATATGACCTAGAATGTGATCAGATCTTCATGTAAGTTCTAAAACTAGATAGACAGAACCCAATTAAATAAGTAACACAAAAAAATACTTGTTCATTTATTTGAGAAAAATGATCCAATATTACATGTATTTGTGGAAAAAGTATATGAATTTCTATATGAGCTTCTACAAAAGCTATTTGGAGTCAGGCGTTCCAATCAATGGGATGAGATTGGAGGTGTGTGGGTTGTAGAGATGCCCTGTCTTATAAAAAAGACACGCAGAATCAGGTTACTGGCAGAGCCTGCTCTTCTCATGAAAGACGTGTTTATGGGCACCATGCCTCAATCAAAACAATTTTCAAAGGATCCTAGAAGAAGTGTGGAGATGCATGAAGCTGTCAAAGGCTACAAAACATTTCTAAAGACCTGAGTGTTCATTAGTTCACAGTAAGAGAATTTGTCTACAAATGGAGGAAACTCACTATTGTTGCTACTCTCCCTAGGCATCGGAATCCTGCAACAATCACACTAACAACACAGTGTGCAATGCTGAAGGAGGTGAAAAGGAACCTAAAGGTTACAGCAAAGACCTGCAGAAATCCCTAGAACTTGCTAAAGCCTCTGTTCATGTGTCCACTATAAGAAAAACACTGAACAAGAATGGTGTTCATGGAAGGACACCACGGAGGAAAGCACAGCTCTCCAAAAACAAACATTGCTGCACATCTCAAGTTTGCAAAAGACCACCTGGATTTTCTACAATGTTTCTGGGATAACGTTTTGTGGACAGATGAGACAAAAGTTGCAACTTTTTGGCAGAAATGCACATTACTATGTTTGGAGGAAACTGTATTGGCACTGTACACTGCACACCAACACCAAAACCTCATTCCAACTGTGAAGCATGGTGAAAGGAGCATCATAGTTTGGGGCTGCTTTGCTGCCTCAGGGCCAAGACAGCTTGTAATTGTTGAGGGAAAAATGAGTTCAAGATTGTATCAAGACATTTTACAGGAGAATGTCAGGGTAGCAGTCCGTCGTGTGAAGCTTAATAGAAGTTAAATAATGCAACAAGACAATGATCTGAAACACAAGAGTAAATCAACAACAGAAGGGTTTAAGAAGAAGTAAATTCATGTTTTGGAAAGGCTGAGTCAAAGTCCTGAACTTAATCCTATAGAAATCTGATGGAAGAACCTGAAGTAGGCAGTTCATGCAAGGAAGCCCACCAACATCCTGGAGTTGAAGCAATTTTGTAAGGAGGAATGGTGTAAAATTCCTCCAAGCTGATGTGCAGGATTGATCAACAGTTACTGGAAATGTTTGGTTGAAGTTATTGCTGTGCAGGGGGTCACACCAGTTACTGAAAGCAATATTCCAACAAATACATGTAATATTCGATCATTTTTCCCAATAAATAAATGAACAAGTATTATGTTTTTTTGTGTTATTTATTTAATTGGGTTCTCTTTATCTAGTTTTTGGACTTAAGTGATGTTCTGATCACATTTTAGGCTATATTTATGCAGAAATAGAGAAAATTCTATAGGGCGTACAAACTTTCTAGTACCACCGTAAGTTAAGTTATCCACATTTGGTTCAGGAAGGTAATATTTGTAGATAATAACTGTTTCTGAACCTGGTGGTGTGAGAACTAAAAACAGTTAATACCCTTCAACTGTCAGGCCCTTGATCCAGTGTGGTTCTGTCAGAAGGTTTTGCTGAGATCAGTTGGGAGAACAGGATTCCCATTGTCAGCAAAAGGGGTAACTGTGGCAGATTTGGCAGCCACATGGGCACTGCCGCCCTTTCATGGCATGTGATATAGAACCACCTGAAAACTATAGAACATAAATCAAGATGGGGCTCTTTGTTGTGCTTATCTAATTAAACTAGTAATTTAATGCTTGTTGCTGACACGAGACCAGTTATTCTGTACGTCCTCCATTCCCTTCATTTATGTGCTGAACTAAGAGTCTTTTACATGCCTCTGTCATATTCTCCTCCCTTACCACCCCGGGCACCCACCACCCTGTGTAAAAGACTTGCTCCTCACATCTCCTTTAAATACATCCCCCCTCACCTTAAACACATGCCCTCTGGAACTAGACATTTCAGCCCTGGGGAAAAGATATTGGTTTTCCACTCTATCTATGCCTCTTCATAATCTTACAAACTTCTCCCCTTCAGCCTTCGCTGTTCCAGAGAGAAAAAAAAAGCCCAAGTTTCTCCAACTTCTCCGTAAAGCATATGGCCTCGAATCCAGTAGTACCTTGGTGAACCTCTTCTTCACCTCCTCCAATACCTCAATGTCCTTTTTGTAATGCAGCAACCAGAACTGAGTGTAATACTCCAGATGCGGCTTTCAACATAACTTCCTGATTCATGAACCCAGTCCCTCTGGTATTAAAGGCAAGCATGTCATACACCTTCTTTACCATACGATTAACCTATTTAGCCATTTTCAGGGAGCTGTGGATTTGGACCCCCTAAACCCCTTTTATGTCACTATTAAGGGCCCTGCCATTAACTGTAATGCCCTTTACATTTGATTTCCCAAATCTCAACACCTCACACTTGCCCTGCCGTCTCCAGCTGTCAGTTCTCCACCTATATCTTCAGCTGATCGATAAATTCTACTGGAAGCTCATTCCACACAGCTACCACTCTCTGAGTAAAGATCCCCCTCGTGTTACCTCTAAACTTTTGCCCCCTAACTCTCAACTCATTTCCTCTTGTTTGAATCTCCCCTATTCTGAATGGAAAAAGTCTTCCCTTATCAACTCTATCTATCCCCCTCATAATTTTAAATACCTCTAACAAGTCCCCCCCTCAGCCTTCTACACTCCAAAGAATAAAGACCTAATTTGTTCAACCTTCCTCTGTAACTTAGGTGCTGAAACCCAGGTAACGTTCTAGTAAATCTCCTCTGTACTCTCTCTACTTTGTTGACATCTTTCCTACAATTCGGTGACCAGAACTGTACACAATAATTTCTTCCCTCTCCGCCCATTTACCATCCACCTCACCTGACTTCACATATCACCTAGCTTGTACCCATTCCCCTCTCTCCACCTTCTTATGCTGGCTTCTTCTCTCTTCCTTTCTAGTCCCGATGGTCTCAGCCCAAAACATCAAATCTCCATCCCTCTTCCCAGATGCCACCTGACCTGCTGAGCTCCTCCAGCATTTTGTGTGTGTTGCTCTGGATCTCCAGCACCTGCAGGACCTCTTGCATTGATGGGACAATGCCTTTGTTCCAGAGATGCCAGCTGAGCTTCTGAGCATCTGCTGCATTGGCTGTTTTGGTTTCTTTTTTCTCAATTTTCCCTCTGGCTCATTCGAAGTTTGTGTTTTCTTCAAGTTTCAGCTGGCCGAGTGAATGTCCTTCGAGTACTTAGTCAGAGGATTGTTGTTTCATCTGGCCATGAGGAGGCAGAGTGTAAAGGAGCTTGAAAGTAGGTGAAAAGGGGATGTCAGGGGTAAGTTGTTCACACAGAGAGTGGTGGGTGCGCGGAATGCACTGCCAGCAACGATGGTGGAGGTGGATATAACAGGGTCTTTGAAGAGACTCTTAGATAGGTATATGGAGCTGAGAAAAATGGAGGGGTATGTGGTAGGGAAATTCTAGGCAGCTTCTAGAGTAGGTTATACAGTTGGCAAAACATTGTGGGCCAAAGGGTCTGTAATGTGCTGTACTGTTCTGTGTTCTATGTTTCTACATTGTGGTGGGATCAACATGCACACAACCAGTAGGATTCTCTTGATAATCAGCAAGAGAAATAGGTAACTGGGCACTGATGGGATCTCTGTAACCTTACCTGAGCCAGCTAGTGACTAGCTAGAGCATTTCATTATACTTCAAGGTTCAAGGGTCAAATTTAACGTCAGAGAAATGTATACAATATACATCCTGAGATGCTTTTTCTTCGCAAACATCCACGAAAACAGAGAAGTGCCCCAAAGAATGAACAACAGTTAAACGTGAGAACCCCAAAGTGGCCCCCCAGCTCCCCACTCCCGCGCGTACACGGCAGCAAGCAACAACCCCTCTCCCCTCATCAGCAAAAAAAAATGCTCATCAGTACCATCACTGAACCCAAGTGTGAGCTAAGCAATAGCAAAGACACCGACCAAAGTTACCCCAAAGGCTTTGCATTTCATCGGAAATTCAACAACTTATAGGTTCTCTCTTTCCCTGGCAAGGGAGAGGGAGGTGTCCCTCATTTTCACAGCGAACGGGAGACGTAACAACAACCCGCTGGTTTACGATGGCCGAATAATCACAATGAAAGGAATACGTAATGGAAAATGTACTCAGATGTAGGCTTGGAATTCAACTTTTAAAGGAGCCAAGTGACGGATCAGATCAGATTAGTTCACTGGCATGTGCTCCAGGATGCAATGAAAAGCCTGCAGTCTATACTATACATGACATTAAAGATCACAACCATAAATGCAGCACCAGTGCAACAGAATGGTGCAAACTAGGATTAGGGTTAGGTTATGCAAAAAGAAATGTTGAAGTCACAGTAATAGAAGAGATTGGAGTACGTGGCAGCACCTCCAGGAAAGGGGTTTGCAAGAAGGATGGGCATGAGCCCTGTTAAAACTACCCGTGAACAGACCAGCTTTGTTCTTGCTCAGTATGACCATCATGTAATTTAAGTTCTACCCGCCACAGCAGGGAGGGATTTCCTGGTGGCTTTGTCAAGCATCATCACTCTGCCCACCATAACATGCAGGGTTTCCCGGTGACTACCTATTTTAATTCTACTTCCTGTTCCCATTCCGACATGTCTGTCCACAATGAGGCCATTCTCAGGTTGGAGGAGCAACTCTACATATACCATTTGGCAATGACAGAATGAATATCGATTCCTCTAATTTCTGGTAAGTTCTCTCCCCTCCCACTTCTCTCTTTTCCAATTCTTCATTCTGGCTTCCCTTCTCCCCACCTGCCCATCACCTCCCTCTGATGCCCCTCCTTCCCATTTTCACATTGTCCACTCCTCTCTTATCAGATTCCTTCTTCTTCAGCCTTCACTCTTTCCACCTATCACCTCTCACCTTCTTACTTCATCATCCCTCTCCCCCACCCGCCCACCTTCCCCCTCACCTGACCACCAATCACCTGCCAGCTTGTGTTCCTTTCCCTCCCACCACATTCTTATTCGAGCTTCTTCCCCATTCCTCTCCAGTCCTGATGAAGGATCTTGGCCTGAAAGAGAGACTGTTTATTCCCCTCCGTAGATGCTGCCTGACTTGCTGAATTCCTCCAGCATTTTGTACGCGTAGCTCTGGATTTCCAACATCTGCAGAATCTATTGGGTTTACAGAATTTATGCTGCTCAGTTCTGCAACACTAATATGTGTGTGAAGCAAGAAATTAAGAAGACAATTGGTATGTTTGACCTCTATTTTAAGATTTGAATGAAGAATAAAGCATATATTATTGCATATATATTGTACAGGGATCACACCAGGAATGCTGCACACAGATATTCTTGGAAAGAGGGATTCCAGTGAAGATTCACTGTTCCTGGATGGTGGCTTTGTCATATGTAGAGAGATTGAGGAGGCTGGATATTGTATTCTTCAGAATCAGAATCAGATTTATTATCCCTGACATATGTCATGAAATTCTCTGTTTTGCAGCCACAGTAGAGTGTGATACATAAAAATATCCATGTTACAAAAATACATACATAAAATCATTATGCAAAAACCAAGCAAAATGGTGGGGTAGTGTTCATGGGTGCATGGACCACTCAGATATCTAATGGTGGAGGGGATGAAGCTGTTCTTAAAGCATTGAGTGTGCGCCTTCAGGGTCCCGTACCTCCTCCATGAGAAGAGGGCATGTGTTGGATGGTGAGCGGCCTTTGTGATGGATGAGGCATCGCTGACTGAAGATGCCCTCGATAGTGGAGAGGCCAGTGCCCGCGGTGGAGCTGGCTGAGTTTACAACTTGTGAATTTAGAAGGATGAATAGCATTGCACTGAAACATACAACAATTTTCCAGGATACAAAGAGGATGACTGACAAGGCTACATTCATGGCCACCAGGGGTAGACCATTTGCGAATGAACACAAGAAACATTAAGGGTATTGAGCCTTTGGAATTCACTACCCTGAAGGTCTATGGTATCATAGTTTCAAACTTTGAAATTTGACCCTAAATTTAACCACAACAGATACTGATAGCTGTCTAGATATTAATAAATTCAAGAGATATTGGAGGAAAATAGCGGGGTTCTGGAAGGTGAGCCATAATTTTGATGTATAATGGAACAGGCTTCAGAGTCCCAATGACCTAACCTTGCTGCTAACCACTCATGTTCCTGCATTCCTATCCCCAACTCAGCTTTTAACGTTTATTCACAAGTTGTATTTGTGAGTAATTACTGAACCTTCCTTCATCATCCTTTCATGCAGTGAGTTCAGCTCTTGACTTGCTGTGTCAATGAAACAGACAGTTCTTTCCCAAGCTCAAGCTCTTTTGCCAATTACTTTAAATCTGTTTTCCTTCACTAAAATCCTGAGGGTAGGATTGCCAATTTAGAGAGAAAAAGAAAAAGCCCTAGCACACTGCTTTGAGATGAGGAGGCTGGATTTAGATGAGTTATCGCCTGAGATGGGCTCTTAGAAACATTGATCTCCCTGAACTCACAGTAAAGCAAATCCTAAATAAACAAGTTTGTGCTGTTGTTACTGCCATCCTGTTTACCAGATCATCTCAGACATTTATCGCCTCTATATATAGCAAAAAAGTTCTTCTGATAATCTGTCTCAATTTTACCTTTCGTTAATTTCGGTTAAAGTCTCTCTGGTCCTATTTTCCTGCCTAAAGACAGAGATGAGGAGGAATTTCTTTAGTCAGAGGTTGTTGAATCGGTGGAATTCATTGTAACAGATGGCTGTGGAGGTCAAGTCATTGGGTCTATTTAAAGTGGAAGTTGATAGGTTCTTGGTTAGTCGAGTGTCAAAGGTTATGGGGAGGAGGCAGGAGAATGGGAAAATAAATCAGCACAGCACATCACAGAAACCAGTCTCCTCTCTATAGACTCTGTCAATACTTCCAGCTGCCTCAGCAAAACATCCAGCTTAATCAAAGACCCCAGCCATCCCAGATATTCTCTTCTCTCTCCTCTCCCATCAGGCAGTAGATACAAAAGCTGGAAATCATGTACCACCAGGCTCAAGGACTGCTTCTACCCCAGTGTTATCACACTCAGTGGAGCTCCTGTGTGATAAGGTGGACTCTTGGCCTCACAATCTACCTTGTTATGATCTTGCACCTCACTTTCTCAGCAGCTTTTATACTTTATTACTTCTAGATAACCCCACCCCCATCTATTACCTCAGTCACTGCACTGAACTGTAAACACTTTAAACCACTTTTTAGAATATATTTACATTGTAAATATAAGCTAATGTTTATGTATTTATCCACATTTTATTCCATTTCTGTATTTTAACCATATAACCATGTAACAATTACAGCTCGGAAAAAGGCCATCTCGGCCCTTCTAGTCCGTGCCAAACCTAGTGCCACCGACCTGCTCTCAGCTCATAACCCTCCATTCCTTTCCTGTCAGTATACCTATCCAATTTTTTTAAAATAACAATATTGAACCTGCTTCTACCACTTCTACTGGAAGCTCGTTCCACACAGCTACCACTCTCTGAGTAAAGAAGTTCCCCCTCATGTTACCCCTAAACTTTTGCCCCTTAACTCTTAACTCACGTCCTCTTGTTTGAATCTCTCCTACTCTCAATGGAAAAAGCCTATCCACGTCAACTCTATCTATCCCTCTCAAAATTTTAATTACCTCTATCAAGTCCCCCCTCAACCTTCTACGCTCCAAAGAATAAAGACCTAACTTGTCCAACCTTTCTCTAACCTCTAACTTTATTTTTATTTAATTATTTATAATTGTTGAATTTAATTGTTAATTCTATTGTGTGTTGCACCACAGCAAATTCTTAATAAATATTTGGTGCTGATCCTTATTCTGCATTGTTTTTGTTTTCACTTATTTTACCTCACTGTGTAATGATTTGATCTGTGTAAATCATATGCAGGATAAGCTTTTCACTGCATCCTGGTACATGTGACAATGACAAAGCAATGCCAGTACTAATAATGGATTCTCTGGGGTGAAAGCACTTGTTGATATTTTGGGTCGAAACTCTGCACCAGGGTTTTGGTCTGAAATGTTGACAAATCATTCTTCCACCCGCAGAAGTTGTTTCCTAACCCTAACCCACTGAGATCTTCCAGCAAGTTACTTCTAGCAGCGCTGAAGGATCTGCCATTGTGTTGCTCTAAACCTATTGCCTTTTGAACTTCAAGGTTCACGTTTAAAGATTCAAGTTAGTCACTTGTACATCAAAGCACGCAGTAAAGTTCATTGTTTGCATTAACAGCTTAGTGCTGTGAATAAACTCTTCTTGGGCTTCTATCCCTGACGAAGACGGCAGAGCCTATCATCGAAATGTCAGTGATTGGCTGGAAGCCCGAGAAGAGTTTATTCATCATAGACGCCTGGAAAGCATTAGATTCTTTTTTAAGTTTGGACTACCTTCTACCATCTCCCATCCTCTAAAATAGCATAATAACAGCTTACAAGGGATTTAATTTTATTCCCACAACCCCGGCTGGTTTCTTTGCTTGTGACTTTCTCTTGTGCCTCATTATTGACCCTCTTGCTTCTGATGACTGCAGCTCTGCATCCATTCCACAGTAACCCTTCGCTTCTAAATCTTCACTTTACTCGCTCCAAGGAGAGACATCACCATTGCCCTGGTGCACTTGCTCCTCTGAATGGCCCACAGGACTCTGAGCAGGAGCTTTGCATCGGCTTAATACCTCAATGAAGACGCAGCAGTGAATGATAACAAACCGATCAGGCAACTCATCTCATCTTGGTCTCAGTGTTTAGTCAGTGGTGAAATAAAAATTTCGCGGAATTGAATGCCCTGCCAGGGATGACAGTAGACTTAGATATATTAAGATTTAGATGTAGACTTAGGGGTATTAAGAAACTCTTAGATAGGCCAACGGATGGTAGAAAAATGGAGGCTATGTAGGAGGGGATGGTTAGATTGATCTTGGAATAGGTTAAAAGGTCAGCACAATATCATGGGCCAAAGAGATTGTACTCTGCTGTGATGTTTTATGCTCTAAGATCTATGTAATACAAATCCACAAAATGCCACGGGCAGGGGTCAGCGTCTCTGACAATGCAGCACTCACTCAATGCGGGCTCTGGGACTATCTGTCTTGATTACATTCAGTTACTGTGCCTGGCGCAGGCTTGAGTCGACAGTTTTACATCACAGGTCAGGACAGCCGCTGCTGAAACGTGCCTGACAATCTGCTGTTGCTCTGTCGTCTGGGTGGTGCTTCTGTCTTGGGTGGTGGGTATCGAGTCCCACTGCAGGGATTTAAACAGTGGTTCCAAGCTGACACTCCAGTTCTGTACAGCTGCTGTGTTTAAGGAGGAATCCTTTGGAAGAACTGTTGAACCAAGCCTGTCTTCATGGAGGGATGCAAAATACATGTCCTAACTATCAGGACCCTCGCCATCCAGGACATGTCCTCTTCTCATTATGACCATCAGAGATGAGTTACAGGAGCCTGAAGCCACACATTCACCAGTTTAGGAATAGTTTCTTCCCCTTTATCATCAGATTTCTGAACAACCATTAAGCACTGAATACTACCGCACAATCTTAATTCCACGGATGCAGCCTGACCTGCTGAGTTCCTCCAGCATTTTGTGTGCATTGCTTTGGATTTCCAGCATCTGCGGCATCTCTCGTATTTATGACCTCACTATTTTGCCTAGCAACCATGTAGAAGATGCTGGAGGAACTCAGCAGGTCAGGCAGCATCCATGGAAATGAATAAACAGTCGACTTTTCGTGCTGAGACTTTTCATCAGGACTGCAAAGGAAGCGGGAAGGTACTTTGCTGTCTTTTTGCACTGATCATTTATTTTTAAAACTTTTCTCCCTGTAGCTTATATCAAATGTTTATGTATTACACTACACTGCAGCCATAATAGAACAAATTTCATGCCGTATGTCAGTGGTAATACTGAGTTATCGATCATCGCACATTAAAAAGATGCACGGACATAGCAACCCGCTTAGAATATCTAGTCGTTACTTCATTGCCATTTTCTGAAGCTTGCTGCGTGCATGTTGGCTACACATCTCCCATATAACAGCATAACATTTTTCAGACCGTTTCACTTCAGAGATCTAGCTTACGTGTTCGGCACAGACAATGTCAGCCAATGGGCTGACTCATCTGCTGCACCCTTCTGTGTTCGACTTGCTGCTTTCTACTTCGAGGCATCGTGGGGCTTGCAAATGACATGTTTCCCCTACTTGCTGGCCTTACCTTGAGCTGGTCACAGGAAGACAACATCAGTAGCATCGTCATGGACTTTGAAGGCTGGATAAGTGCTGAAGGATAAGAACCTTATACTGTTGTAAGACTTGGGTGCTGAAATTTGCAATGGCAAAATAAATGAGATCTCTCCAAATGACCCTTTTTGCTCTTCCCCTCTTGTCACTTGAAGGGTGTCACTGACTGACTGAAATGGACAACTGTCGGGCTTATTTAACGAAGCACATTTGTTTGTTTAGCTTGGGGGCAGGGTAGGCAGGGGAAGCGGAGACTAAGAAGGCTTGAAGCCCTCCCTGTAGGTCACCCTCAGCTGAAGTTTCTCTTAAGACACATTTATGGTCGCTAATGAAAGGTCCAATGCGCCTAAGTGCTTTGCCTAATGCCTTCGCAGCGTGTTTGCTGAATAAGTTATTCCATGCTGTGGGCCGCTGGGCTGTAACCATCTCCAAAATAAATTACAAAGCGGTTGATAGCTGTAAAGGGAAATAATTTAAGAAAGCCTCTTCAATTCTCTCTGTCAATCCGATAATCTTATTGTTTCAGCAGGACAACTATTGTGTTCGGGCTGAGGCTAATCTAACTAAGGCTATTGGAAAACAACCCCAGATCTCTACGGGATATCATTCATGGATCCTTAAAGCATATCATTAACCAATTACTTTGGGATTTTGGGAAAGTGCTCTACAGTGCAGAAACAGGTCCTTTGGCCCATCTAGTCTGGGCAGAACTGTTATTCTACCTGGTCCCATCGACTCACACCTAGACTTCTCATCCATGTACTTATCCAAACTTCTCTTCAATATTGACATCAAGCCCATTCCACCACTTCTGCTGGCAACTTGTTCCATGGTCACACCATCCTCTGAGGGAAGAAGACACCCCTCAGGTTCCCCTCATATATTTCACCGTTCACCCTTAACCTATGACCTCTAGATTGTTCCCCCCAACCTCTCAGTGGCATGTACCTGCTTATCTACTGGGGAAGTGGAAGGCCCAACGTTTGTGAATCTGCAAGTCCACTGGAGACCAGAGGCCCGGTAGAGTCCTGCTTAGGGTTGGAAGAATGTGTGTGTGTGTGTGTGTGTGAGTGAGGAACAACTGGGGCTGGCTTTGTTGTTGTTTTTGTTGCCTGTGCCCTGTGTTGTTCTGCTGAGCATTGTGGGAATGTTCCTAAAGCTAATGGCATGGGAGTGGATTTGTCCTGTGGGAGAGGGAATACCTCTCGCCATTGGCCAGTGCCATCTCGAGCACTCTGCACTACCATGTTTCCATTTTAATCTGGTACATGGCTATGATCCTAGCCAGAGAAAGCACTACAGACTCGTCAGCCATGACTAGATTCTTTGACAGGTCTTAGCTCAAGACCTGACTGAGTTTTGACAAAGGTTCATTGATTAGAAACATTAACTCTGATTCCCTTTCCACAGATTTCACTTCAGCCCTGTGAGCATTTTCTGTTTCATCCTAAATGACCGGTCCACCCATTCCATTAAACACCACTTGCCTCGTTCCTTAAGCCCACAAAGGAATTTTTAGCATCCTCACTACCCATTGAGAGGCAGTGCATGCACCTCATCCTCAGTCTCTCACACCAAATGCTGGGGGAACTCAGCAGGCCAGGCAGCATCTATGGAAAAGAGTGAACAGTTGACGTTTTGGGCCGAGACTTTTCATCAGGATGTGTGCCTCATGTTTGTCATCCTTGGTGTGAAGCGTCTACTGAAGAATGTAGAGGTGTAGAGTTGTTGAGAAGACACATTGAGTTTCTAAGCAGACTGCAGAGAAGCTGTGCGTCTCTCATGCAGAGGAAGTGACGTGTATTTCAGCAGAATGTAGAGTAAGAGCAAAGGTTTAGTAGAAAATAAAGGTCAGTAACTTTCAATTTGTTGGTGTAATCATATCAGATGATCTGTGCTGGAACCAGCAGGTAGGTGCCATCATGGTGGAAACAAGGCAGCATTTCTATTTTCTTAGAAGTTTGTGCAGATTTGACACGTCATCTGAAACGCTGACAAACTTCTATAGATACACAGTGGAGAGTGGCCTGACTGGTTGCATCATGACCTGGTACGGAAGCACCGATGCTCAAGAATGGAATGGTCTACGGAGATGGTGAACACAGTCCAGTCCATTCCAGGAAGCCCCCCCTCACCACTACACAGGGCGCTGCCACAAGAACGCAACACCCATCATCAAAGACCTACACCTTCTAAGTCATGCTGTCCTTTCGCTATGACCAACAAGCAGGAGATACAGGAGCCTTAGGTTGTACATCACCAGGTTCAGGAACATTTACTACCCTTCAACCAGTGTGGATAACTTCTCTCACCTCAACTCTGAACTGATTCCACAGCCAACAGATTCACTTTCAAGGATTCTACAACTCATGTTCTCAGCATTATTTATCAGCACAATTTGCCTTCTTTTGCACATTGGTTGTTTGTCAGTCTTTGTTTATGTGTAGTTTTTCATATATTCTATTATATTCCTTCACTTTCTTGTAAAAGCCACAAGAAAAGAATCTTAGCGTGTTATATGGCGATATTGAAGATTGAAGATTCAAGTTTGTTTATTGTCATTCAGGAGTACAAAATGATTGTTGCTCTGGATCTAATGTAGCATAAAAATAATAAAAACAAAATAAAAACACAATAAATCTAAACATAAAAGCAATCCTATAAAACACAATGGACACGTTAGATGCATCGACTGATTGTATTGTATGTACATTAAATGACGCTAGTGGTGGTGGGTGGGTTATGGGTGGAGGTGTCGATCAGCCTGACAGTTCGGGGGAGGTAACTGTTTTAGAGTCTGGTCCTGGCTTGGATCCTTCATTGCCTCTTCCCGGATTCGAGTGGGACAAACAAGCATGTACATACTTTGAGAATAAATTTACTTTGACTTCTACTTGTCAGCAAGAATCTAGAGGGGACGGAACAATGGTTCCTTTCCTATTGCTTGGTTCCACCAATAGCCTTAGCCGCACTCTGCTGCGAGCCAGATTTACTAGATTTACAAACTTTACCAGATTGTTCATTCAATTTGAGCTGGTAGACATCTGACAACATCAAAACGAGAACTGCGGCAGAATATTGATCTCTATTCCATTACTGCCAGGAAACAAATACAAGACATCTTTTAAATAGACACGTGGAAAGCAAATTGTGTCGGTGCCCCACGATAACATATGTGAGCTGCTCAGTGGCAAGTAGGTTGAGGCTCTGTGGTGTCGATTCTCGGTGAAGTACAGAGAGAACATAAAATTAATCAGTGTTTAGAGTCATAGAGCACTAGAGCACAGAAACAGGCCCTTCAGTCCACCTAGCCCATGCTGGTCTATTATTCTGCCTGGTTTTATTGAACTGCACCCAGTCCATAGCCCTCCATCCATGTAATCATTTAAATTTCTCTTAAGTTTTGAAATTGAACCCACATCCACCACTTGTGCTAGCAGCTTGTTTCACACTCCCACCCCTTCTAAGTGAAGTTCCCTCTCATGTTCTCCATAAACTTTCACCTTTCACCCTTAATCCATGACCTCTAGTTCAAGTCTCTTCCACCCACAGAGGGGAAAAAAACTGCTTGCATTTACCCTATCTATATCCCTCATAATTTTGTATTCCTCTAGATTTGCACATCCACGTACATGAGAGAATCCTTTTTTTTTCATTTCACATCAAGCATTAAATGGGTGTGATTTCTGATTTTGGGATTTCAGGTTCTATTGTGTTGACTTACAAAATCAGGAATTATAATATTGAACAATAACAAAAAGGCTACAATTGCAGGCCTGTGTCTTGTTATAGGAAAGGAAGGATACGTTTTACAAAGCAAGCTAGTACCAAGCTGAAGAAGGGTATTGGTAATTGGTAAGTATTAGTGTGGAAAGACTAGACATAATGCAGTTATTTTTTCCAGCAGCAGAAGAAAATGAAGGGAGATTATTAGAAGTCATTGCTAAAATTCTGAATGGTGTAGTTAGTAAAAGTGGAGAGGGCATTATTTAACATTTAGCTCAGGATGAGGAGAGAGGGTACAAGGATTTTTTAAGATAGTGCTCTAAATGCTTTACCTGCAATGGTAGTGGGTTGTACAGTAGTGTAACACTTTACAGGTCTAAAGTGAGACTTAATTCCTGCAACTATCTATAAGGAGTTTGCATGTTCTCCCCATGATTGTGTGGGTTTCCTCTGGGTGCTCCAGCTTGCTCCCACATTCCAAAAGACATACAAGTTAGCATCAGTAAGCACAGGCATGTTACACTGGCACCAGAAGAATTGGCAGCACTTGCAGGCTGCCCCCAGCCCATCCTTGGCTTGTGTTGGTTGTTGACTCAAATGACTCATTTCACTGTATGTTTGGAAGTACAGGTGACAAATAAAACTAATTTTTATCTTTGTAAGCTAAGGGAATTATTTGAAGCATATCATAAGACCATAAGACATCGGAGCAGAATTAGGCCACCGGCCCATCAACTCTGCTCCACATTAGTTCGTGGCAGATTTATTTTCCCTCCCAACCCCATTCTCCTGCCTTCTCCCCGTAACCTTTGGCACCCTGACTAATCAAGAACCTATCAACCTCTGCTTTAAATGTGCTTAGTGACTCGGCCCCCACAGCCGTCTGTGGCAATGAATTCCCGCAGATTCACCGCCTTTAAGCTAAAGAAATTCCTTCTCATTTCCGTTCTAAAGGGACATCCTTGCATTCTGAGGCTGTGCCTTCTAGGCTCTCCCATATTGGAAATGTTCTCTCCACGTTATGAGGAGGATTTGAAAACTCAACACAGATAACACAAAAAGGTCAGGTCGAAGCAAGGTCACTGGTACAGCCAGGGAGTGCTCTATGCGGAACAAATATGGCAATGTGCCGTCTCATTTCTGAAACAGGAGTGATGAATGTCAGCTCTGTGTTCATCTTTCTGCTACCCCGGGCAGGCTGACCAAAATCAGCTGTAACTGAATGGCAAGTAACTGTAGGATCTTGATCTTAAGCCACAGTGTCACATTTCTAATGTAATTTCCATTCTTTAATGTGATTGGGAACGGTCTGAGAAAGCAGCTTCTTCTTGTATAAGAGAGTTAAGTTGTAAAGAGGACTGATTGGCTCATGTGTTCTATAGTTGGTCCAAAACAGTGCTCTCAATACTCCAAGTACTATCTGACTAGTGTCAAAAGTCCCAGCATTGCATCCTTGCTTTTATATTCCTTCTCATTTCCATTGTGAGTTAGGGGGCAAAAGTTTAAGGGTAACTCGAGGGGGGTTTTTTCTTTACTCAGAGAATGGTAGCTGTGTGGAACGAGCTTCCAGTAGAAGTGGTGGAGGCAGGTTTGGTATTGTCATTTAAAGTAAAATTGGATAGGTATATGAACAGGAAAGGAATGGAGGGTTATGGGCTGAGAGCAGGTCGGTGGGACTAGGTGAGAGTAAGCATTCGGCACGGACTAGAAGGCTGAGATGGCCTGTTTCCATGCTGTAATTGTTATATAGTTATATATGGTTATATATTCTAGTCCTCTCAAAATGAATTGCATTTGCCTTCCTTACCACTGACTCAACCTGCAAGTTAACCTTTAGGGAATCCTGCAGGAGGACTCCCAAGTCCCTTTGCACCTCTGAGCTAGTTCAGAGTTCTTCATACTATTCCCTCATGCCTCATCTATATCCTACACCCCCCCCCCCCCACTCCCACTCTCGATCAACCTTAGTTCGTTTTCTGATCATTGCTCTGGGCACAGACACCCACTCCACCCTCACTGCCTCCGTCTGGTAACTTTTACAACTACCTCATCATTGCTGATTCGCAAAGTACTGACTTACCCCGGAATCAATACAGAACTCTCCAATCAGCCTACTCTTCTGCCTTTTCACTTTCTGCCTGGCTGAGGGCAATCAATAAGATCAGAACTCTTTACTATCTCAACTCTGTTTTCTTGTTCCTGCTCTGTATTCCTTGATCCACCAACTTTTATTTATTTAGAGATTCAAGAAGGCAACAGGCCCTCCCAATCCAATGAGGTCTTGCTACTCAGTTCTATCCATGTGACCAATTAAACTGCAGGTCTTTGAAATGTGTGAGGAAACAGGACCATGCGGTCACAGGTAGAGCGTACAAACTCCTTACAGACAGCAGTGGAATTGAACCTGGGTTGCTGGCACTGTAATGGTGTTATGACAACTTCAAAGCTACCTTGCCACCCTTTCTTTTTGATTTAGTTAAGTTTGATTAATGAAAAATCTATCCAATTCATCCTTGATTGCACTCAAGGTCTGAACACAAATTCGCAATCTTCTGACTGAAGAAATTTCTCCTTGCTTCAGTTCAAAGTGGCCAATATTTATCACTAGCCTTTGATCTCTGAACTCCTCCCCCTTCAGTGTAAGGAAACACAACTTGACATTTAAGAAATTGACCATTTAAGGAACTTTTGAATGGAGTCATGAACAAATTACAGAAACTTTTCAATTTTTCCGTGAAATTTGCAGGAGCTATAGCAGTGGAAAACAAATAGAGTGGATCTCAAAATCACACAGCATTAAATTTGCTTTCACTGCTGGTGTTTTCAAACAAGTTTAGCTGCAGAATTATTGGATTGGGGAGTGAGTGTGTGGGCTGGGTCACTGGCTGAGAATTAATTTGGGTGAAGTTTTGATGGATGGAAAGTAAAAAGGGCATACGGGGCAACTTATTTGCAGTCAAAATTTCCCATTTTCTGAAAGCCACAATGGAGAGATAGGCAGGGACGGGGCTGGAGAACTCGCGGGGGAATGGGGAAACAGCAGTGAGCAGCTCTCCTACAGAACAGACTGTATAAAGTGTGTGATACAGACCTGCTGCTGTGCATGGCTACATCAGCCTTGTTTGCTGATGTGATTTGCTGCTTTTTCAATTAGTGAGGACCTGAAATAACTGCCTTTGTACTCAGGCCTCCCATGAAGCCACGAATGCAGTCCATCTCCTGCTTCCTCTCTCCATCTCCAAGAAACCTCAGTCAGTCATTACCACTCTTCACCACCAACCTTAAACATACAACACAGGACAGTATAGCACAGGGACAGGCCCTTCATTGTGCTAAACAAATTAAATTAGTAATCAATTAGTAGCCGGCTAAACTAATCTCTGCTGCCTGCACTATGTCCATATTCTTCAATTTTCCTCACAATTCCCCAATGTAATTCCTCCTCTGTGCATCAGCCGGTTTTAGGCATAAATGTAGTGCTGCCTTGTTATCGAATGAGCTCTTAAAACTTTTATTTAGACAAACTTTCTAACATTGTGGGGACCTTTTTTGAATGACTTTCAAAATCTTTGATTTGTTATCAAGTACAGATGTTGGTTAATAATATGTTTTACTATATGATAAGGATTTTTTTTCCTTTTTCCTTCTTTACCAAACAGCTTTTCTCAGAAGTGGGTTTAGATTATTTTTGTATAGTAATGAAATTATACTTTTCAAAATTACGATTCAATTTAATTTACATGAATATGGGGTAATGAAACTAACTATAAGTGTGATTCACATATATTGTAATTGATATATGATACACATCCTCCTGTGTATTCTTTTTTGTAAGAAATCAATAAAAATATTGGAAAAGAAAGACGAGCCTTCTGTGACATCTTGGCACAGGAGCAAGTCCTACAGTCAAATGGACAGTGTAGCTATGGGAGCAGGTACCATTCTTCGCAGCAAGGACAATGAGTTTCAAAGGCTGTGTTGCTCCTTCCTGCCAGGGTTTAGGACATCTCTTCTGGACTGGAGAAAGGCGGAGTGGGAGGGGAAGGATCCACTTGTCCAAGTCCATGTAGACACTTCTGTCATTGGCAGGACTGGGAAGGAGAGTCTACTGTAGATTTACAGAGCAAAACTGATAAGCAGAGCTAAAAGGGAGATAATCTCTGGATTATTACCTAAAATGTGACCAGATCAGGTTACCTCAATATAGGAAACTTTACTGAGGATGCAGAGGAGATTTACCAGGATGTTGCCTAGACTAGAGAACATGCCTTGTGAGGATGTCGACTTAGGTTGGCTGGTGGCGCAGTGACATCAATGCCGGACTCCGGAACGGAGGTTCCCGGGTTGAAATTCAGTCAGGCCATTCCTGAGTATGCTTTCCATCTGTGCCGCATTGAGTGTTGTGCTCCGAACTCGAACTCGTAAAATAAAGAAAAATACCGCAAAATGTCTATGTGAGGAGTGACGCGCCACACAGTCTTTCGTTCCGCCCCTGGTAAAGCATGAAAATGCCCAACACTGGCCTCTCAGGCCGAGTCGACGTCATCATCATTATCATCATCATCATCTTGTGATGATAGTTTGAGCAAGCTAGGGCTTCTCTCTTTGGAGTGAAGGAAGATGAGAGGTGACTTGATAGAGGTGTACAAGATGATATGAAGCATAGATCGAGTGGATAGCCAGAGACCTTTTCCCAGGATAGAAATGGCTCATACCAGGGGGCATAATTTTAAGTGATTGGAGGAGAGTAAGGGGGCAAATATCAGAGGTAAGTTCTTTACACAGAGTGGTGAGTGTGTGGAAGGCAACCCCTAGGGCAATGGTGGAGGTGTAAACATTTGGAGCATTTAAGAAACCCTTGGATTTACAGATGTATGATAGAACATAGAGGGCTATGTGGGAGGGAAGGTGTAGATTGATCATTGTAGGTTAAAAGGTAAGCACATATATCATGGGCCAAAGGGCTTATGCTGTGCTCTAGAGTTCTATGTTCTATTTGCAAAATTGGCAGAGTAAAGATCAGTTTTGAGAAGTGAACTTGTGGATCAAAAATTAGGAAAGGTGAAATGCGCTCTGATTCATGGGTCACTGACGCCAGTACAGGGAAAAGAGGGATGGGTCATTCGAACTATGCCAGAGCAATGCTGGTTGACTTGCATAAATATGACAGGAAAAAGGATTTTATCAAATTATTGAGAGGTTTGGGGTCCAGTCATGGGAAGTTTAATAAATGAATATGAAATGAGAGGAGAGGGGAGGCATGGTAGTGAAATGCTTTACAGCGCCAGCATTCAGGGTTCAATTCCTACTGCTGTCTGTAAGGAGCTTGCTTGGCTTTCCTCCGTGTGCTCCGGTTTCTTCTCACATTCAAAAGACTTATGGATTAGTAAGGGTATCTTGGCACTGGAAACATGGCGGCACTTGTGGGCTGCCCCCAGCACATGGTCAGACTCTGTTGGCCATGAATGCAAAGGAGACGTTACACTGAATGTTTTGATGTGACAAGTAAAGCTAATCTTTATGGTTAGTGTGGATATAGCGAGTAGAGAGGGAGGATTGATGAAAACCTCAGTGCTAAGGGTCCCCTATGGAGTGATGATCACAATAGCTAGGACATCGAGGGGGAGATCCAAGGGACATCATGACAGGAGGGGAGGGAAAAGACCAGCAGCAGAAAGTAAACCTGGAGGAAATAAAAAGTGTAAAAACTCAAATGTAATTGTCTTCACCTTGACCAATGCAGAGGTTGTAACAAGATGGATGAATTGATGACACAGATGAGTGTGATCTAATAGGTGTCACAGAGACATAGTTTCAGGACATCCGGGGGGGGGGGGGGAGACTCACAATGTTCCATATTGTTCAAGATTCTAAAAGAATAGGCAAAAAAAATGGAAAAGAGGTTGGATATCCTCGCTAATCAAGGAGGATGGATAGTGATATAGATGCGGGGTATGGTGAAGTGAAATTGAGTTAGGTGCAAACAGTGAATAACAGGGGCAAGCGGACAAGGGTAGGCATGGTCCAATGGATCCCAAGGTGTCCCCTTTTAAATAAAGGGAGCTTTCTCTGATTGTCTGCTGGTGGCTAATGGTATTCCAAATGGGTTGGTAGTGGGACCTCTTACTGCTTCGTTGTATGTCAATGATCTGGATGATGGAATTGATTGCTTTGTGGCCAAGTCTGTGGGTGATACGTGGAGGGGCAGGTAGTGTTGAGGAAGCAACGAGTCTGTGGGAGGACTTGGGCAAATTAGGAGAATGGGCAAAGAAGTGGCTGATGGTTTAGTGTCCAGAAGAGCATGGTCATGTACTTTGTTAGAAAGAATAAAAGAGTAGACCATTTTCTAAACAGAGAGAAAAATCAAAACCTTGAGGTGCCAAGGGACTTAGGAGACCTTGTGCAGGATTCTCTAAAGGTTAACCTGCAGGTTGAGTCAGTGGTGAAGAAGGCAAATGCAATGTTGGCATTCATTTCTAGAGGAATAGAATATAAGAGCAGGGATGTGATGTTGAGGCTCTATAAGGCACTGGTAAGGCCCCACTTGGAGTACTGTGTGCAGTTTTGGGCTTCTTATTTAAGAAAGGATGTGCTGATGTTGGAGAGGGTTCAGAGAAGATTCACTAAAATGATTCCAGGAATGAGAGAGTTAACATATGAGGAACGTTTGACCGATCTTGGACTGTATTCCTTGGAGCTTAGAAGAATGGGGGGGAC